>NC_142570.1:18293409-18596439 GCF_041283825.1 Pyrus communis | reverse complement strand
GCATAATATCATGAAAAATGAATACAAATTTTTGGTTGCTTCTTAATATCGACAATAGGTTTGAAAAAGTATCTAAAAATTTCAAATTTAGATATTCGTATCCTTTCAAAAATAGTGAAATCCAATCTATAAGTACGTCTCACCTTATGACTACTATGTGCGATCAATGGATTTGGAAATGAACTGTTTTCCTCTCTCAATATCTATTTCCATGCATTATTCATGCACCAGATAAGTTATCCATGTATCATGCTTTTGTGCTTTTTAGGGCCCTCCAATCGATTTAAAAGTGAGAGATGAAGGGGACAAGGGGAGGCCTCAATATCTTGAGTTTGGTTTTAGACGTTCATCACCCAAACACCTACATGTTCTCTTTAAGAACGTCTCTACCACCTGCATTTATTACTCCTCCTTCCCCTATCACTACAAATACTATGCAAACCTAACACTTCAACTCACTCACATATAGAAAGACTTTCCATTACTCTCATCGATTGAACCATCGACCGTTAGTTCTGTTTGTGACTTCAAAACCTTGAGATCGTAACCTCTGTCTTTCGTAATTATGTCTTCAATTGTTCTTCTCGTTCTTCTGTGCCTTTCCATGCATGCATGCAATGCCCGACTTCTAGGCTTCGTTCCAAAAGAAAGTGGCTGTAGAGCCTACCATTCTATTGAGGTCGGCACAAATATTTCCTATATATATATATATAAGATAATTGATGGGATTTAACGTAATTGAACCAACCAAAATGGTCATCATAATCTCATCTAATTAACTGAAATATAGCTACCTGAAATGATCTTGAAATATTGTGACAGAACCTACCTTGCATGCAATATATAAATGGTTTATTATTGCATAGTATTGAAAGTGGCCTAACTATTTTAGGTTTTGGTGCAGGATGTAGGGAATGTCTTGAGACGTTCTGAGACTTCAATGTCGTCGACGAGGCCGACCATCTCAGTAGAATGGCAAACAAAGCAAGTAGAAGTGAAGGTCGACGCTGAAACATTACTCACCCTTCAGAGTATCCCAAAGGATGATCTTTTGAGGAAACAAGGACATTTCCATGGACCAACTTCAGGTTCTTAATCTATCTTCGAATTAATCAAGTCAAATTATCTCCCAATAGTATTCTTACTATATATGTTGTTAACTACGAAAAATAAACATTCCTCCGTTGTGCAAGGAAAAAAAAAAATTTATTTCCCAAAATTATTCTTGTTATATGTGTTATTTTTTTGTTGTTTACGATGGTGATGGTATGGTGGCGATGTGCAGGACATGATATTTTTACAGTATCTTCTGGGATTGACCAGAAGAAATCGATTAAAATGAAGGTACGTACATAAGAATTCACCCAATTGCTGCGTTAGAGTATGATCCCTTCTAGAATGATGCATGGTGGTGCAAGTGGCCACATTTATCTACTTCACCATATGTTCCCTGTGAAGATGCAGGGCATGTGGTCAACTCATGCATGAAGAAAATCAGTACTATAAACTACGATTTTGCAACAACGCGTAATTTTTTTTTGCCAAACTTATATTATCAAACAGCTTCTGAGGTGCATGCTAGATAATGAATTTGAACCACACATTAAAACAAGAATCAACATAATCAATGATGCTTAAATTCACAGCCTAACAAAATAAGTATATATGACATAATTGCTTGATAGTGTCAATATTTTGCATCGAAATGCATATATATGATATGAAAGATCTGCATGATTTAGGGATTGGAGAGGCACAGAAGGACATTACTGGGATCTGCTACACTACATAATCAGATGGAAGAAGATAAAGGTCCGAAAGGAAATAAAGCTATGGAGGACGTTGGTGTTATGGATTATGCACAACCTCACAGGAAACCACCCATTCACAACAAAAAGTCCTAGACATATTATATGATCAGCATGTCTACACTTCTGATGAATTTACCGTCTACTTTTACCTAGTTGGCAAGCGCTTAAGAAAAACAATATAATGCTTTTCCTTGGTTTCTGGGAATGATATAGATATTTATAAATAAGGAGCTTTCATTACTTTTTTTTCAATAAAAAATATCTGTTCATTAGAAAATAATAATAATAATATCTCCTCGCAAAACCTTGGAAAAGAAGAGGAAAAAAAAGAGTTCAGCTGTTATAATTATGGATGCCATGTGAGTGAAGATTATTCATTGAAGATTGTTGCATAGGGTAAATAGTTCTCACTAATTGGCTTACAGTATTCTTGCTCATGGTTTTATAAGGTTGTATATGTTTTGTCAATTGAATTTTCCTATATAAAAGAATAATTTTGAGGCCCCACATACAGACTGAAAAAACCTTTTGTTCTCTCTTGTGAGCAACAAAAGCTCAAACAATAGCACAAAGAAATCATACAAGTTTCTTTCATTTCCATGTCCCATATCCAAAAATAAGTAAAAATAACAAGGCAGTGTGATACTTAGATCGTGTTCCACTTCAACCTCTAAGAAAGGTTCTCCCTCTCTTTCTCTTTTGCCTATTTATAACATGTTATCAGCATGACTTTGTAACTCTAACTAGTTTTCATTCCTTTGCCAAAATGTTTCCCGAAAGGATATTATTGTTTCTCTTTCTTCTCTGCCTCATTTGGTTTATGTTCCCTTGCCACTACAATGACCTGCTAGCACCATGCTTTCTCTTAGTCCTTAATTTAATAATTAACTATGTTTTATATTTATTATTTGGTGTAGCTTTCGATTACTAATCATGCACTGCATTTTAGATGGTGCAGTACAATGGCCCATCATGCACAGCATAGTTAAATTTACTGTAGTTTTAGATGGTGTGGTATAATCACCCATCCTACACCTCTATTTAAGTTTACTGTAATTTTAGATGGTGCGGTATAATCTCTTATCCCGCATTACATTATTCTGCTCAGGATGATGCGATACAATTGCCTTCCTCGTTAAATAACTACCTAAGAATTTTTAATTAATGTCTAAATTATGTTAATCTTGAATTTGAAGTTTTGAGTGCTAATCATTTTGGCCTAAAGTTCAAAAATGAAAATTTGTAAGAATGAAAAGTTTTAACACTGCATTCATTCAGAATACATATTACTGCAAGTTCTTACACATCTCACTTTACTTTTCAGAAAAAGAAAATGACTAACTTGGCAAAGTTTGATTTTGTCGCCCTGAATGTCACTGGAAAGAATTACCTTACCTGGGTTGTAGATGTCAAGATCCATCTTGAGGCAGGAGATCTTGGTGACACCATTAAGGAAGGAAACCTTATGTCCTCTCAAGATCGGGTGAAAGCCACTGGCTCTCTAGAATGCATTGAGAACTAGATATAATCACCAGAAAACAGCGATTCTCCCAAGAGCTCGTTATGACTGGACACATTTGAGAGTCCTGGATTTTAAGACGGTTGTTGAGGGTTGATGTGAAATATTCTAACACTCAAATTAAAACCCTATGATTGTAGTGTATGAAAGTAGGGATCGTTTTAGGCGGGGGATTATAAGGGATGCTAATCTACTCTAAACTGACTTAAAAACACAAAACTTAACTTAAAAACACTTAACTAGACTTATATGACTCAAAACAAACTAAAAAGACTCAAAACACACAAACTAAGTTAAATTGACTCGAAACAGACTCTAAGAAGTTATTTGGACGAATTTTAGACTATTAAAACTCAAAACACTAAATTGGATAGATTTGAACACATTTCTAATTAATCTAACACACTTAATTAAAAGGGAGATTGATTTGGACGAAATTAAAGTAAAAACAAACAGATTGTAAAGACTCTAAACAACTTGGACGAAATTGGGTGAAATATGGGTGAATGGCTAGCTAGAGGGTCCTTCTCCACACCTGACACAAATGCATACAAATCGATTTCCAATTATTATTTCTTTAAACCATGAATGACAATGCCCCAAGTTAATTGCATCGCACAACTAACCCAAATTTTCCTTATTTCATTGAATTGAATGAATACGCATTACAACCAAATTATCTTTCTCAAGTTCCCTATATGAAACGCATGATAAAGATACATATCAAAAGTCATTAAGTTCTATGAAAATCATAAGCATTGACAAGGTATTCATCACTATGAAACGCATGAGACTCCTGCCAAGGATTCACTTAACACAATCATGACTAGTGACTTCCACCACTTGTGAATATAAGTAAATAACTATTACGTGAAACTCCCTTATATTCTAGGATCAAATTCATGCATGCAAACTAAGTAGGCCTCCTTAATCAACATACAAGAATAAGTTATCAATCAAAAAGATAAGAAAATCGCATTCATGATTTATGAAACAATAATTGGATGAAATCAATTCATATCACATATATGTTCATGGCTTTGAATTCACCTCTAACTAAAACGAATTTAGTTCCTCATGTTCGCAAAACAAAGACAATTAAATTTAAACATTGAAAACAAAGAATAGAATACACCTAAAAACGTTCCAACAATCCAACGTTTTGAATGGCAAGCACGGCTCCAGGTGTGGTGGATGGTGTGGTGTGAAATTGTGGTAAAGGGTGGTGGTTTATGAGTGTTGCGGCATCATGTATTTATAGGGTGAAGGGAAGGCATGAAATTGGGCTGAAAATGAGAGAAATTAGGACTCCAAATCACCAAAGAACAAGGACACTTTAAATCAGATTCCAAGGAGGACAAGGAATGGTCCTTGTGGCAGATTCTAGAACTTCTAGAAGGGCTACATGTGGTATAAACTTAGAGCACGAAAATAGGGCTTCTAGAACTTGATATTTAGGTGATTTAATGTGAAAATAAGTCCTCTTTGAAGCTGGAATTAAGGTAGGAAAAGATTAGGATAGGATAAGATAAGATAAGGTTGTATAAGGTTTGGATAAGATAAGGTAATTTGGATAATATTCCTTCTTTGTAGCTGATTCCTTATCTTCCAAGTCTTCAATTTATTTCTTCCACATGTTAATCACATTCCTAGCCTTTCTTTATCTTCAAATTCGTCCATCCAACTTGCTCCATGCATATGCAAACCATTCCAAGCCCAAAACTGCTCCAAATAGCACCAAATTGCACTTCTTGCCAACTTTGTCATTTAAACCTACAAACACATGCAAATAGCTTAAAGAACTATAATAAATAGAAACTAACTTACTAAATGCAAAGAAACAAGCTAACAAAGTCGCATAAATATGCTCCTATCAAGGATAACTCTTCAATGTTCAAAATTAGTTCCCAAATGAAACTTTGTGGGTAGAAGATCACTGAAGCAGACATACTAGAAAAGACATCCAGTACTTTATATGCCTCTAATTTGCTCCTGGATCAGTAATATAGAGAGTGTAGTTTTAAGTACAACCAAATGATACTAAGCACTTTGTGGTTGAACAAAACAATGAGCTTCTGATGAAAAATCATTAGTCCCGACCAACTAGATTAGTACTATATTCCCAGAAGTGAATGCTACTTCCCTTGAAGCAAACACCACCTCTTCTCGTGGCTATAATTACATATGAGGACTTGACTGCAAGCGAGGCCCATGGAATGGAAAGGGCAAGAACCTTGGTATTCAATACAATCAGAGTCCAAGGCATAGTCCCAAGTCAGAGCTTTAAAAATGTAAACTGCTATACGGAGAAAGCTCATATGAATGACATTCTGGGAAATCCTGAAAGAGTTTGCCATAAGTGTGGTGGCAATGGTCATTGGGCACGTACATGTCATACCCCAAAGCACCTCGTGGATCTTTATCAGGCATCCCTCAAAGAAAAAAAATTTCTGACCAACTTTATCGACCAGGCTGATTCGATGAATGTACCTGATCCAGTTTTCAATTTATCAGGACAATTGAACACAATCCATCTAGATATTTCAAACTATGTTGTGGAGAGGGGGAATGAAGTTTATAGGTCTGAATACATCAATCTTAGTTGCTGTGTAATTTTGCTTTTCATTACCTAAACTTGTTGTCTGAACCTTTTATTTTCAATTCAATAAAGTGGCATCATAATTTCCTTTAATTATGAATAAACTATTTTTAATTATGATTGTTTTACTCACAAAGCATGGATTAAAATTATGGATATTCTCAAAACAGGGCAAAGATATTTGTTTTGCAAACAGCGTAACCACGCATGCAATACTTCAAGATTGAGAGTATTTTTCAAGCTTGATTCTACAAAAGCAAAAGTAACAACAATATCTAGCTAATCAGACGTAATTAAAAGCTCAGGTCGTTACCAAATAGAACACCCATACAAAATGTGTTGTACACCACTTGTTCTACAAGGAATTTGTTGAGTTTTAAAGAAAAACGTTTGAATGGATACCACATAGAAACAAAAAAAAAGTAGAAAATGAGGAATACCTATGCATTATCTCCAACGATACCCATAAGCTTACATTGGAGAAGTTGCATTGTTTATTGAGTAGATTGTATTATACATACATAAGGGCAATTGAAGCAGACAATGTCATGAACCAAAAGTTCTTTGGCCCAAAAATTTACATGCTCTGGCATGACCGTCTGGGGGTCATCTAGGATCCACCATGATGTGTAGGATTATACCAACTCTAATGGACACACATTACTATGCAAACATATTGCCATACGAAATGATAACCCTTGTCAGGCTTATTCTCAGGGGAAGTTGGTAACTAAAGCATCTTAGTTAAAGATTGATGCCAAATCCCTATCATTTTTGCAAACAATTGAAGGGAATATTTGTAGGCCTATTTTACCACCTTGTGGACCATTCTGATACTTCATGGTCTTGGTTGATGCATTTACTAAATATTACATGTTTGCTTTTTGTCTACCCGAAAGGTAGCTTTTGCAAGACTTCTTGCTCAGATAATTAAGCTACGAGCACAGTTTCCAAATCAACATATTAAGTCAATTTGACTTGATAACTCTCGTGACTTTACGTCTCAAACTTTTGATGAATATTGCATGACACTGGGCATTGATGTTGAAAACCCTATTCTTCATGTCCATACTCAAAATGATTTAGCAAAAGCATTTATCAAGCGGCTTCAATTAATAGCTCGCACTCTATTCATAAGAAACGAAGTTGCCAGTTTCTACATAGGGACATGCCATCCTACATACTACATCATTAGTTCAATTGAGCATGTTGCCAACCATTAATACTCCTTAGTACAACTCGTATTTGGGCACCAACCAAACATTTCATATTTACTATTTTTTGGTTGTGCCGTCTACGCGCCTGTCACACCACCATAACGTACTAAAATGGGACCTCAGTGCATATTGAGAATTTATTATGTAGGTTTTGATTCACCATCTATGATTCGATATTTGGAACGCTTGACAGGTGATATTTTTAGGGCTTGTTATGAGGGTTGTCACTTTGATGAGACAACTGCCGTTAAGGAAGAAAAGAAATTCCAGAAGAAAGCACTTAGTGTGAAAATGAAGTGAGAACAATTGTTCATCTTCAAGGTATTGCCAATCAAATGCCAGTTGCATGTAATGATGCATAAGTGGAAAAATCATATGTACCAATTGCAAATGTGCCTGCAAGAGTTGATGTCCCTCGTGGGCATAATAATGTGGCAACAAATGATTCATCCATTGCATGCCTGAAGCGTAGTAGAAACTTAGGTTCAAAAGATTTAGCTCCTAGAAAGAGGAAGATGAAGGCACATCTGAATCCAAATGAAACCATTCATGAAAATGAAATGAATGATGAACTTACAATTTATGATTCTGTACTTCTAAAAAAGCGAAATGTCATTGATGAGACACATATCCTTGAAGAGACAGAAATACATGAAAGTAAAGAAATCTCCATAAATTATGCTTGTACTAATGAACTGTGGAATCCAAATGAAATAATTATCGACGATATGTTTGCATTCGCAGTAGCCACTGAAATCATAGTAAGCTATGATATTGAGCCACACTTTATTAATGAATGTAAACAGAGCCAAGATTGGCTAAAGTGGAAAGATGCGATCCAGGCAGAATTATATTCCTTGGAAAAACGAAGTGTTTTTGGACCAGTAGTCCATATATCATTACTTTACCTTTACTGCACTTTTACTTGTGCTCTGACATCACGTGTGGAATGGGTTCAATCCCGCGCACATACGCACTTTAGAATTAGTTATTTTAGGTTAAATTAGTTTGCACTTTCCGCATCACCATCACTTTATGGCTTCATAAGCTTTCAGGTGTCGGCCAACACAACTCGATCTAGGTGTCCAGATGGATATTCTGGGTCGGGGTTTGTTAGTTTGGTAAAGCCCGCTTGGAGCAAACCCTATAGGTTACAAATGGGTGTTCATAAGAAAGCGCAATGAGAAAAACAAGATTGCAAGATATAATGCACAACTCATTGCGCAAGGTTTTTGACAAAAAACTCGTAATTGATTATGAGGAGACATACTCTCCCGGAATGTATGCAATTACGTTCCTATATGGAAATCCCAAAAGGACTTAAGTTGCCCGAAGCAATTAACAAACCATGATGTGTGCTCTCAATTAAATTAAGGCAATCGTTATATGGGCTAAAATAATCTGGAAGGATGTGGTATAAAGTTTCTTAATGAGTATGTAATCAAGGAAGAATGTACCAATAATGTCATTTATCCTTGTGTGCTTATTAAGAAATCAGACTCTAGGTTTGCTATAGTAGCAGTATATGTCGATGATTGATAGGAGCATATTCATGCGACTTAATTAGCTTGTTCTCGTGTCGTTATGTTGTGTTTACTTAGCTATTTTAGTGTTTAAGGCTACTTTTGTGTATTTTCAGATTATAAGGCCAAAGTGTGCAAGAAGATGCAAATTGGAGTCTTTTGGAGCGAAAGAGGAATGAATGAGTTGAAGATTTGAAGAAACGACGAATTCCTACTCCAACGATGAATTCTTACCAAAACGAGGAATCCTACTCAAACAAGGTTTCCTACTTGAAGTAGGAAAGTTAACCCTAAGTTTCCCGTTTTGGTAACCTTTCCTAATCTAAACATCCGTATTTTCTAGCCACTTTGAAGACCTTGTAGGTACTTTAGGACACAAAACCAAGGCCCTAGTCTCCCTTTAATTTCTGATTTTATTTCCTAAATTCTAGAAGTCTTTGAATTTATTTTAGTTAATAAAAACAAGCTAGGGTTTATTTCTGAAATCATATATGTTTTAAACCCCTAGCCGCATCTCCCATCCATCATCCATAAACCCTAAGCCTTCTAGTTCTAATCTCAGCCGTTCCCTTTAATTTTCTCCCTAGCCGTCACTCCTCACATTCTCCCATTTTTCCACCATAAGCCGTAGCACCCATTCAGCCATTCTCCCATAATTCCCCCTAAGCCGTGGCATTCCATAATCATTCACCCTAATTCATGCAGCCGCACTCTTCACCATTCTACCCTAATAAACCAATTATTTTCTCCCAACAGCCGCACTTTCTCCCTGCCATTCCAGCCGAACTTCTCCCTGCCATTCCAGCAACTGCCGCAGCCATCCCCTCCACTCCAGCCACCTTCCACACCTCCATACACCTTTCCACCACCATTGCCGCCCACTTTAACACCCTAAATCCATCCCAAAGTCAGAAAAATCACCCAAATAAACCCACACAACATCTCTGCCGCAGCAAGGAGAAGAGGAAAGAGGAGCTTGGACGCGCCGAAATTCAAGTGGATTCGTTGGGCGTTCTAGGTGTAATCAATCCTTTGTGCTTTATGTTTAAATTCAATTGTATTTCTCTTTCTGTGAACATGAGAGGCTAAACCCCTATTTAGCTAGGGGGTGATTCAAAACCATGTTTATGCTTGCAATATGATTTGATTACTTTTGGTTGGAATTTCATGTATTGTGGATTCAATTTGTTTAACTGCTTGATTGATAACTTATTTGTGTATGTTTATTGAGAGTGCACGCTTAATTTTCATGCATGAATATGACGCTAGAATATAAGTGAGTTTCACCTAATAGTTATGAATTTATATTCACAAGTAGTGGAGGTTGCTTATAAACAATCGCGTTAAATGAATTCTTGGCACTAGTTTCATGCTCATCATAGTAACGAATGCCTCGTCGACACTTATAGTTTTCATGATGCTTAATGATCTTTGATTGTATCTTTATTGTGCTTTTCACGTAAAGGACTTTTAGAGAATGTTTTGAATTGCGTTGCGCTAACCCATCCAATTCATTAACTTAAGGAAAACTTGACGGTTAATTTAAGCGGACCTAATTAACCCGGGGTGTTGAGTTTCATAATTCATCGAAAGACCAACTGAAAATCAAATGGTATGCAAGTGTAACATGTGTGGAGAAGAACCTTCTAGCTAGCATTCATCCATATTTTCATCACATTCATATTTATATTCTGCCTTTTAATTACAATCTTTGCATTTAGTTAATTTCGTCAAAACCTCAATCCCCCTTTACTTTAGTGTCTAATTTAGTTAGAAAGTGTCTTAGTTTGTGTTTATAAGTGTTTTGTATTCTTTGAGTCTTTTGATTTGTTTAGTGTTTTAACGTTTGTTTTACGTTTTTGAGTCAATTTCCAAGTGAATTAGTAATCCCTCCTAATCCCCGGTCTAGAACGATCCCTACTTGCATCTTTACTACAATTGTCACAAGAGGGTTTTAATTTGTGTGCTGAATTAGTTCGCATCAAATTTTTGGCGCCGTTGCCGGGGATTAGCAACTTTGCTAATCCCTTGGATTGTTACTTTCTGTTTAATTTAGTTTTTGTTAGGAATTCTGACCTTGTTTTGTTTTCCTTGTTTTAGGTACTAGTGCATGACTCGGAGTTCTCAACCGATTCGTGAGCATATCTCTGATTTTGACAGCGATTTTGAGAGGACTTTGAGACGGAAGAGGAAGCGACACGAACCAAGTCCACAAAGCCCAGAACCTGACCTCGAAGAACAAGTTCTAGAGGAGGAGGAAGAACCCACGGCAAGGATCTTTGAGGAACCACAAGTCATGGCCGTGGATACCCGGACACTCAAGGAGCTTTCGGCCTCGGGATTGGATAATGCCGCACCCTTGTGCATTCAATACCCCACGGCTGCCCAAGGTAAGACGGATGAGTTTGAATTAAAGTCAAGTTTGCTTCATCATATTCCTAAATACCATGGCTTGTCCATGGAAGATCCTAACAAACATTTGAAAGAATTTGAAGTAGTTTGCTCTAGTATGACTCCCGTCACTGTTGACGGAAATATCTTGAAGATGAAGGCTTTTCCATTCTCTTTGATGGATAAAGCCAAAGATTGGTTATATGAGTTAGCTCCCGGCACTGTCACTTCTTGGGAGAGTATGAAGAGAGCGTACTTGGAGAAGTTCTTTCCAACTTCTCGCATCATCCTCCTACGCAAAAAGATAAGCGGAATCCAGCAAGAAGAAGGTGAGTCTTTTCCTACGTATTATGAACGATTTAAATCACTTGTTGCTTCTTGTCCACAGCATCAGATGAAGGAGGAGTTGCTCTTGCAATATTTCTACGAGGGTCTCTTACCTCTAGAACGTCAAATGCTTGATGCTTCGGCGGGTGGAGCATTGGTGGACAAGACGCCCAGGGATGCCAAGGTCTTGATCGCTAACCGAGCATTGAACGCTCAACAGTATGAAGGAGTAGGCCAAAGAGGACCCCCACGGCAGCAGGTTCATGAGGTAAGTTCCGCACCTGATATTCATTCACAGTTAGCTAATCTTACTTCCATTATGTCACAGATGGCCGAGGGAATGAAGATGCAAGGACCTGTGGTATGTGGCGTATGTTCTATCCAAGGACATGTCTCCGAAAAGTGTCCTCAACTCATCGAGAATGGCGGATGGGAGAGTGCGAATGCCATTGGGTTTCAAAGCCAAAATCAGTCAAGACATGATCCATACTCCAACACGTATAATCCGGGGTGGCGAGACCACCCAAATTTCAAGTGGAGGGATTCCCAGCAACCTCAGAACCAAGGAGTCTTTAGGCAACAACCCCCGGGGTTCTTTTCCAAAACCTACGGCCCACCCCAAAATCAAGCCCAATCCGGCCCAAGTGCCTCAGGTACGTCTCTTGACAATGATGCACTTCTTAAGATACTAACTAAGTTGTCTAATGGGCAGGAAGATCAAGCGAAGGCTATGCAAAACCAAGATAAGAGGGTGGATCAACTTGAGAAACAAATTGGGCAGATTGCCGAGTTTGTAGGTAAGTTTCGAGATCCCGGACAACTCCCTAGTTCCACCATTCCAAACCCAAAAGGAGGGTTCGAAACGGCCAACGCAATTACCTTGAGAAGTGGCAAGGAAGTTGGCATTACATCCAAACTATCACCATCAAGCCCCCGAAGAGGATGAAAGACGGAGAATTGAAGAGGATGAAGCAAGCCAACCCACAGCAAAGGTGGAAACACCTTTGCCACAAGCTTCAAATGACTCCAAATTGTCTAATTCGGCCAAAAAGGGTAAGAATGTGTCAAATTCGGTTCCTACTAATGTTTTTCCTTTCAATGTGCCTTTACCTAGTAGGTTCATGCAAACAAAGAAGGAGGAGCAGGAGAAAGACATTCTGGAGACGTTTAGGAAGGTCCAAGTAAACATTCCTTTACTTGATGCCATTAAACAAGTCCCGAGGTATGCAAAGTTTTTAAAAGAGTTATGCACAACTAGGAAAAGAATTTCAAACAAAGAAGTTGTGAAAGTGAGTGAAAATGTATCGGCGGTTTTGCAACGAAAGTTGCCTCCAAAATGTAAGGATCCAGGGAGCTTTACTATCCCATGCATAATTGGAAAAACTAAATTTGAACAATGCATGTTAGATTTAGGTGCTTCTATTAATGTCATGCCATATTCCATTTATGCATCTATGAACCTTGGTGAGTTAAAACAAGATGGCGTTGTAATTCAATTGGCCGATCGTTCTAATGTTTATCCCAAGGGAGTCCTTGAGGATGTTTTAGTGCAGGTTAATCATCTCATCTTTCCTGCAGATTTCTATGTCTTAGACATGGAGGATTCGAGCGATGCTCCATCATTGCCACTCTTGCTAGGCCGTCCATTCATGAAAACGGCCCAAACAAAGATCGATGTGGCCAAGGGAGCACTAACAATGGAGTTTGGTGGTGATATAATTAAATTTAATGTTTATGACTCTATTAAGAATCCTAACGATAGCCGTTCTTGCTTTGTCGTAGATATGCATAAGGACAAAGGGCCGAAAGGATCCACACTTACCACGAAGGATGTATCAAGCACCACCATTGGAGAAGAACTTGGAGTGATTGGTCTACAACCACCCAATATGGCCGAAACTTCAAATGGGGACATTGAGCCCAATCGATTTACAGGTGGTGGGAGCAGTTATATGGATTGTCGGAACCGAAGCACCACCATCAGGGAGGATCACTATCCCCTCCCATTCAGTGAGCCATACTACGAGAAATTTCAAGAAGTATACCGTGGAGGACATACCCCCCCATTCCGTGAGCCAGAGTGAAGATTAAAAGAAGGTTTCGTCCGGCTGGAAGACGTTAAAGCAAGCGCTTCTTGGGAGGCAACCCATGCATTCAACAAGGAGAAGATGGAATTTACAATCCATAACCAGATTTGCGTTCCTAACCTCTTCTCTTTGTTATTTACATTCTGCCATGTTTTTGTGTTTACTTTTATTTGGTGTGATTTTAAGCTTGAAACATTGAGGACAATGTTTAGTTTAAGTGTGGGGGGGTAACATTCTGTTTTGAGATATTTTTGCATGAAATTCGTAGGGTATTACCACCTAACATGTCTAAACTTGTTTCCCACTGTTTTTAAGTGTTTTTAAGCTATTTTAGAGTGTTTTAGAGTGTGTTGACTTAAAAATCCGAAAATACCATAAAAATGTAAAAAATTGTTTTGAAAAACCCAAAAAGAGTTGTTTTTGTGTGTTTGTTTGTGTCGTAGGTCACCTTCCAACGCAATGATGAGGATTTGGTTTCTGATTGCATGATGATTAAAGAAAGTTACAAACATGGATGGACATTTGATATACTCTTTGGTTTATGCTTGGTTGTAGTTATAATTTACGAATTCACATGTAATCACAAAAGAAAAAAATCAGTTTTTGTAACATGCTTGAAGGAAGGAACTCAAACTAACGCTACATCCCGGTGAGACTTGAGCCTAAACATTATTTGGAGAGTTAATAATCTGTGCATCATTGTTTTCTTAAGTCGTTGCATGATCTCATTACTCATTGCTCGGTTACTACTTAGAAGGCGTTTCATCACTTAGTTCCAAATGCTAGAACTCATGCCCATTTCATTCAAAGCATGTCATTGATTTGCATAACACATATTCAAGATGAAGTTGTGTAGTGACCACCATCAAAGCCAAACAGCCATGTGCCCGTCACTCATTTTGTGTTTAAGTTTAACCCCATTGAGCTGTGTTAGCCATGTTCTTTGTTAACCCATATCATCCTCACCTAGCCTAGATTAGGACCATCCGTACCCTTGTTCTTAAAGCATAGTAAGCATGAATGAATTCCTTTTGATTAATGTGTTGCAGAAAATAAGTGTGGGGGAAGGATTATTGATGTGAGTTATGTGCCATAGGCACGGCTAGAAAAAAAAAAAAAAAAAAAAAAAAAAAAAAAAAAAAAAAAAGTGAAAAAAAAAAAAAAAAAAAGAGTTGAAAAGAGATGAAAAAGAGTTCCAAAGTATGGTTTGTTGACGTAAGGGCCCAAAACAATGAATTAGGCCCTAAGAGTTGTTTGAATCTCCCCTATTTGTCTAACAGTTGATTTCTGCATTCTAAGGGAATTCTAGGTCTTAATTTCATTACTTTGCTTGCTATTGCTTAAAGAACTTTTGTTTATCCCTACCTTTCCTTGTGAGCCAATACCCGAAGCCCCGTTACAACCCTTGACTTCTATCTTGAGTGTTGTGCATTTCAATTGTGGAGATTGAATTTGGTATGAGCATATGGTGTCACTGGTTCTCGCATCTAAGTAGTAGCATCCCATTCATGAGATCATATCTAAACATGTTTAATTACTCCAGAAATTGCGTTCTTTGTTATAACATATGTGAGTACTAGTCTTTCATGTTTACATCAATCTTCTCACATATAACTAGTGTAGGGTGTGTAATTAGACAATTTGAGTGAAAATTGAGTGCATAACTAGTGAGGAATTGAGGGAATTCTCTAAGGCATGTTACACATTCAAAATGTGTTTTAATTGATTAAATGCGAACTAGTGAATGGTGACTATGATTAAGTATGTGCTTGAGGGGAAGGAAGACTAAAAGCTATGTGAGTAATGATCTTTGACATGTCATGTTTCATTGGAAATCCCTGAGGCAAATGTTGGAAGGTTTAGGTTATGTTTCGTTTGTTTATTTTTCGTCTTGTTTACTTTAGTTGTTTTGTTTTGCTCGAGGACTAGCAAAAGTTAAGTGTGGGGGAATTTGATAGGAGCATATTCATGCGACTTAATTAGCTTGTTCTCGTGTCGTTATGTTGTGTTTACTTAGCTATTTTAGTGTTTAAGGCTACTTTTGTGTATTTTCAGATTATAAGGCCAAAGTGTGCAAGAAGATGCAAATTGGAGTCTTTTGGAGCGAAAGAGGAATGAATGAGTTGAAGATTTGAAGAAACGACGAATTCCTACTCCAACGATGAATTCTTACCAAAACGAGGAATCCTACTCAAACAAGGTTTCCTACTTGAAGTAGGAAAGTTAACCCTAAGTTTCCCGTTTTGGTAACCTTTCCTAATCTAAACATCCGTATTTTCTAGCCACTTTGAAGACCTTGTAGGTACTTTAGAACACAAAACCAAGGCCCTAGTCTCCCTTTAATTTCTGATTTTATTTCCTAAATTCTAGAAGTCTTTGAATTTATTTTAGTTAATAAAAACAAGCTAGGGTTTATTTCTGAAATCATATATGTTTTAAACCCCTAGCCGCATCTCCCATCCATCATCCATAAACCCTAAGCCTTCTAGTTCTAATCTCAGCCGTTCCCTTTAATTTTCTCCCTAGCCGTCACTCCTCACATTCTCCCATTTTTCCACCATAAGCCGTAGCACCCATTCAGCCATTCTCCCATAATTCCCCCTAAGCCGTGGCATTCCATAATCATTCACCCTAATTCATGCAGCCGCACTCTTCACCATTCTACCCTAATAAACCAATTATTTTCTCCCAACAGCCGCACTTTCTCCCTGCCATTCCAGCCGAACTTCTCCCTGCCATTCCAGCAACTGCCGCAGCCATCCCCTCCACTCCAGCCACCTTCCACACCTCCATACACCTTTCCACCACCATTGCCGCCCACTTTAACACCCTAAATCCATCCCAAAGTCAGAAAAATCACCCAAATAAACCCACACAACATCTCTGCCGCAGCAAGGAGAAGAGGAAAGAGGAGCTTGGACGCGCCGAAATTCAAGTGGATTCGTTGGGCGTTCTAGGTGTAATCAATCCTTTGTGCTTTATGTTTAAATTCAATTGTATTTCTCTTTCTGTGAACATGAGAGGCTAAACCCCTATTTAGCTAGGGGGTGATTCAAAACCATGTTTATGCTTGCAATATGATTTGATTACTTTTGGTTGGAATTTCATGTATTGTGGATTCAATTTGTTTAACTGCTTGATTGATAACTTATTTGTGTATGTTTATTGAGAGTGCACGCTTAATTTTCATGCATGAATATGACGCTAGAATATAAGTGAGTTTCACCTAATAGTTATGAATTTATATTCACAAGTAGTGGAGGTTGCTTATAAACAATCGCGTTAAATGAATTCTTGGCACTAGTTTCATGCTCATCATAGTAACGAATGCCTCGTCGACACTTATAGTTTTCATGATGCTTAATGATCTTTGATTGTATCTTTATTGTGCTTTTCACGTAAAGGACTTTTAGAGAATGTTTTGAATTGCGTTGCGCTAACCCATCCAATTCATTAACTTAAGGAAAACTTGACGGTTAATTTAAGCGGACCTAATTAACCCGGGGTGTTGAGTTTCATAATTCATCGAAAGACCAACTGAAAATCAAATGGTATGCAAGTGTAACATGTGTGGAGAAGAACCTTCTAGCTAGCATTCATCCATATTTTCATCACATTCATATTTATATTCTGCCTTTTAATTACAATCTTTGCATTTAGTTAATTTCGTCAAAACCTCAATCCCCCTTTACTTTAGTGTCTAATTTAGTTAGAAAGTGTCTTAGTTTGTGTTTATAAGTGTTTTGTATTCTTTGAGTCTTTTGATTTGTTTAGTGTTTTAACGTTTGTTTTACGTTTTTGAGTCAATTTCCAAGTGAATTAGTAATCCCTCCTAATCCCCGGTCTAGAACGATCCCTACTTGCATCTTTACTACAATTGTCACAAGAGGGTTTTAATTTGTGTGCTGAATTAGTTCGCATCAATGATGCATGGACATCCAAGGCTGAGTGTTGTAATAATGGATGCCATGTGAGTGACGACTATTCATTGAAGATTGTTGCATTGGATAAATAGTTCTCACTATTTTGCTACAGTATTTTTTCTCATGGTTTTGTAAGGTTGTATATGTATTGATGGTTGAATTTACTTATATAAAAGGGTAATTTTGAGACCCTAGATATGGATTGAAAAAACCAACTTTAGTTCTCTCTTGTGAACAACAAAAGTGCAAACAGGAGCAGAAATAAATCATACAAGTTTCTTTTATTCCTCTTCTTTCGTACCATCTGCCATATATAAAAACAAGCAAAGATAATAAAACGGTATGATACTTTGGTCGTATTTCACTTCAACCTTCAACAAAGTTTCTCCCTCTCTTTCGACTATTTATAACATCAAGTTCCTTTATGCAACAAAGAATGGTCCACTAGCGAGTAGTGACAAAGTGTTGATTTGATGGATGATGGCTGCTCCCATTGTTTGCATGTGTTTTTATTTTATTTTATTTTTTTTATTTTGTATGTTGATAGTTTAATAAATTATTGTAACAAAGGTGAGAAACATTTTTATTTTTTTTTTTAAATTTTTTTATGTTGATAGTTTACTAAATTACTGTAACAAAGGTGAGAGACATATTACATGGATGTGTCACAACCTTCTGTGTTGTCATGGTCGGTACTTTAGCTAGTTACATTCACACTTCAAAACAATTTTTTAAAATGAACCACGATATGTTCATTCTTACATTACACATGAAATTTTACCATAACAATTTATACTTTCTGCCTATTTGATTGTCCGGTCAATTACTAAATTGATGACGTGAGACCATTTTTTTGTTGATATTGAAGCCATGCCCACACCATTCGGGCAAAAATTAGTTATTATAGAGTTTTAGCTTCCCTTGAATCAAATACTTCATTTTCTAAAACGATAATAAATTACACAGTTGGCCCCGTTATTAATTTAGTAGAGTAAATGATAGACAAAAATTAATAGGATTTCAAAAATCTCAAGGTGCAATGTGAAAAAACTGATACATCGTGCTTCATTTATTTGTTGATGTGGTTGACCCCTTATTTTTTTGGTTAATCGGTAGCTAGTAGCATCACATCAGCTCTTTTCCAATTTTCAATTAAGCACACCGCAAAGAGGGTTATGTTCCACAAATTCGATGTTCCTATCCATGCACTGAATGCCTTCCACATTACATTTTCGTTTAAAATTGGCAGGAAGAAAAGCAGTAGCAATTCATAAAAGCTGGTAGGATAGCTGCACCTGCTCTATACATAAACTACATAGTTATGGGACTCAATGTTTTTGAAATAAATCGATCATCGGTGGGAGTAACAAAACTACAAACCAACTCCGAAAAACATTTCTTCGTTTCATGTATTAATTTGTAGGTTTTGTTTAATAACGTATTCTTTTCTGTGGATAAATCAAGAACCACTGCAGCTCACGATAAAAGGTTTAGCATAGCTTATAAATTCTGAGGTTCTGATGCCCAGCTTCAGATCAACCTCGCCGCCGCCCAGCCAGAAGAAATCAGGACTAAGTTTCTCAATTGCTTCATCCATAATCACCTGAAAACAACCGACAGATCATCGTCACAATAGGAACAGCAAAACCAACCATATGTGCTCGCCTTATGCTTATTAAAATTCGTGTGATGAGGTGTTAGGTGTTGTCAGTGGTCACAAATAATCACTACGATCTCATTTCATAATGTTCTGTCATTGCGATCTTTTCTAGTGTACGACACATTATAGGACCCATGATAGGAATGTGAATGCCCACTTGATTCAAGCTCCACATATTTCAAACATTATATGCTGCTCCGTACACTAATGCATGTGAAAAAACACACACAAGGTTGTTTGTTGTCTGCCAAACCTCTCAACAGAGGTCTAACTCTCACTATCAATCAGTTTTTTGTCCAACAGAGTGGCAGATAATCATTAATCAAGACAACCAATACAATGGGCCAGCTTAACAGCTGGTCTGAAGGTTGGAAGGATTGAACATATAAAGCAGGCATCAGGAAAGGTTGGAAGGATTGAACATATAAAGCAGGCATCAGGCAATTGAACGAAGGGCCTGTGTGCTAGAGCTTAACCTGTCATGAAACGACACTGAAGTGGTTCGTCTCAAGAACTCCGGACAATACACGTGTAATTTAAAGAATGTGACGGTTATATGTGCACTAAAATCCAAATATAAGTTACCAAATCTAAAATAAAAATAGGATCCTTCATGTTAGAGAAAGTTTAAAAGAGATGAACAAATAATTTAGAAACGGGATCCATCCTAGTTTTTCTCATCAATCACATCAGACTTCTGACTACATCAGTTAATACCAAGTTTTATAATTATCAAGGCATAGATATGTGAGAGGCAAGGAATCTTAAGTATCATGTCAAGAAGAAATGATTCCTGTACCACAAGACCATTCAAAATAATTCCAGTTTCAAAGGACATGAAATACATCGTAAATAATTGCAAAAAACAAGTGCTCACTGGAATGTCTGTTTTCATGCCAACACATGTAACTGCATTGTGCTCAAACCCAGTCAATTGTATTGAAGTATCCTCAGGCGCAAGCCTCACTGCATAACCAACAACAACCCCTATTACCTTTTGAAATATACAATAAAGTAAGAAAGC
The DNA here is from genome assembly GCF_041283825.1 of Pyrus communis. NCBI lineage: Eukaryota > Viridiplantae > Streptophyta > Magnoliopsida > Rosales > Rosaceae > Pyrus > Pyrus communis. Next base: position 18,576,358 of record NC_142570.1, on the reverse strand, counting down.
TGACTAAAATTGAAGATCTCAATTTAAAAACCTGACAGGGGAGAACAGAAAGAAAAGCAAACAAAGCAACTAATTCTGGAAAACCCCTTCGTTTATTCATTGAGGTTTGGAGCACATTTTCAGTAGATTTTTAAAAAATGAAAGAAAGGATGGTTTATGGAAATGCAGTAGGAGTAATACAAAAAGAAACAAAGAATGGAGTTGGACTGACACTCTTTAATCTCAAATGTCCAATGACGCAAAGGGGTTAACGAAAAAAATCTACCAAAGCAATTGCAACACATCCCTATAACTATAAGAAAGATAAAAAAGGACAGATTTTTTATTTTTATTTGATAATAGGTTGCAAAAACAAAATTATGTGCAGAGAGTTGGACCATTGTTCTTTCAGAGTGAAGGAAAAATGGGGGAAAATGAGAAGATTATGAATCAAGCCATACCAAAAACAGATGCACGAAAAGCTCACACAACAATACAGTAGATGTGAAAAATAAAGATGCTCATGGGAGTAAAGCAGCAGTATTGAGAAACAAACATGGAATGGAGTTGGATTAATTCTGTTTATTTAATCAACTGTCCAACGAGGCAAAAGAGCAACAACAACAACAAAGCCTTATCCCACCAAGTGGGGTCGGCTATATGAATCCTAGAAGTAACATTGGAACACATCTCCATCGGTTAAGGAGAAGGCTCAAGCAGAGAGGATATTTAGTACAGTGTATGCACATATAAAATCCTGGAAAACATTTTCTTGAAAAGCAGATTCCCAAGACGATCAATGTGCAAAGAGCTGGACCAATTTTCGTTGGGAGAATGAAGAAATAAATTGGTGGATCTAAGAAACTCATGCATAAATCCTGTTAGGATTTGGTTCGTCTTTTGTTAAAGTCCTATTTTGTTTAGGATTGTATTAGGAAAGCTAAAGGTGCACAGATTCTTATCCTACAAGGATTAGGAAAGAATTAAAGTTTTCTTGTACAAGTAGATTAGGAATCCTTGAAGCCAAATTGGAATAGGAAAGAAAGTGAACTTTCCTATCCCATATAGACTAGGAAACCTAATCAGAAAATAGGATGTAAACCACGTCCTATACTTATAAATAGAGGTGCAGGAAAGGCTGAAAAGGAAGTGAGAGAAACGGAGAGACAGTCGAGGAAAGAGGGATTAGTCCTAGCATTTGCAGAATTAATGTATACTCTATTATTAATCAAAGATGCCGTGGTTTCTCTACCTAGAGAAATCACAACTTAATGTAGGCAAAAGTTCTGCCGAAGCAGTATAAATCTTGTGTGTTTCTAGTTGTTCTCTAATTTTGCTAAGTTCAGTCTAGTGCCGGAAACATCAAGGAACAAGATCCAGAGGGCAGTCAAAATTATAACAAATCCATCTCAAGAACAGTTGGACCAGAACGGCCCAAAATTGCAGAAAATATGTTTACACTTCTAGACTATATACTGAAAAGAAAGGAGGCATAGAAATAAAAAAAATAAAAAAAAAGACAATTGGAACAACTTTTCTATTTTTCAACCTGTCCAACAAGGTGAAAAGAGGGTTGAGAGGGAAATGTTCTCTTATAGCATTGGAACAGACTCCGTGGACTTAGAGGAGTACGCTCAAGCAGAAGGAATATTTATTTGATGTACATGGAAACCATTTGTCGGAAAATAGGTTTTCAAGAAGAACTATGTGCAAAGAATTGGACCAATTTTTTTGAAAGAGTAAAGGAAGAAGAGCGGCGAATCTAAGATTGCCATATCAAGTAAACTTGGGCAATAACAAATTATCCTCTAATACGATTACATGTCATGAAACATCAATGCGTATAAATTGGTACATCAGCGTTTTAAGACATTACAATACCTAACCCAAAATCACATTGAATATTGTCATTGTTCAAAGCATTCACCAAAGAGACGCAATGTTTCCATCACTAGTCTACACATGACACCTTCTACGAACTCACATTGCTAGTTTGCTACCTAATTGACAGTAGGAATTCTCCATGGTTGTACATATAACATGATGCACTCGTCAGAATTTCACACCAAAAAATGGAAAGAACATAATAAGCTCAAGATGCAAACATTTTGACATACACAAACGCAGTAATCGAGATCTTATCAACAAGTTACTGATTATCAAGATTCAAGAGAACAAGAACTGACTGTTGAATTTCTTTTTCGCTATCTTGCCGTCATTGAGCGAATACAAGAAGTTCTTAACAGCTTCAGCATTAAACCGAGCAGTGTACTGCACCCAAAAACAGAAGGACACAATTTCATACAACTCACACACCGGCGTTGTTATTGTTTCGATTAAAACACCCCCACAACAACAAAAAAATTGACACTATAAGTACCTGAACAACAACAACATAGTACTTTGAATTGTTGCGGTCACTACAATCAACGACACTGGATTGGGCCTGAGTGTTAACCTGGGAATGCAAATGCAAGGTCGTAAAATAATTAAAAAATTACAAATGGGGTATTTCGTAGAAACCTAAAAACGTTTTCGATATTAGGAATTAGGATTAAGTCAATGAAGACTACAAAGATTAAGCTGGGTACCAAGACAATGCTTTTGCAGAGATGGTGGATTGAGGCAGCGCGGAGAGCGTCGCGCCGGGCATCGAGGGACCAATCGTAGTAATCCGAAGCAACCCTCTTGAAGGCGAAGTCTTTTACGCCATTGGCGAGGAGAATGGCGGAGAGGCGGGCTTCGGTGGCGCCGACGGCGGCGTTTTGAGTTGAGGAAGGGATGGGGGTGGAGGTGGATTGGGGAAAAGAGGCGGAGGTGGAGCTCTCAAGCTTTGATATGCGTTCGAGGATTTGGGTTTGGATTCGCTCCACCTTTGCTAGTGAGTCTTCCATTTTCTGCCTCTCCCTGGTACAGTCTCCCTGCTCTGTTTTTCGAGCTTTGGGTAGGCTCGAGACCGACGCTCTCCTTATGGTGGTCTATGATTTCGTACAACCTTTTTTTTATTATATACATCATCATATATGCTAAAACTCAACCTTTTTTTTGCCCTTCCATTTTTGCTCTGTCTCTTTTGATGTTTCCACATTTGTAAAGTCGAATGACTGTTTTGCCCATTCACTCCACGCATCCATCATTGAGTTCTGTTTGTTTCCGCTTGTCTCTCACACATCTCAGCTGTATTGTTCTGCTCAGATTCCGCCTGTGTTGACACCCTTGAAACCATAGAAATCATCATCGATCAAGTTTCTGTTTCGACTGTGGCCTCTTAATTTTTGTCTTCATCTGACTGATTCCAGCTGTGTTCGCATCCTTCAAAACCTAGATACCAAAATTCCGATCAGTTTTCTGAAGCTTGGGTTTGATTATGTTCGGCTTCGTTCTGCTCCTCGCCTTCCTGTTCACAAGATTGGGTTTTCTCAGATTTGGTTCACAAGATTCGCCTTCCTGTTTACTTGGATTTTGAGATTTTTTTCTCTTTTATTTAAGTTTTTTCGCCTCTGCTGACAACATCTTTGGTGGGACTAAAATTCCAGATTCGTATAGCAACATGTCTAAACTGTTCAAGTTGTAAGTGCTGCTTCTGATTCTATGTCTTCTCGTAAGTTTAAAGGTAAAATTGTGTGATCTAACGACTACAATCTCTATTTATTCATACATCAAATTTAAAGCTCCAACTACAGAGGTGTAAATCCAAAAGATTTGTGATTAATCATAGCAATAATGGAGGGAATCATAGTTTTTTGTTGGGATACGCATATTCCCAACCACTGTGCAGGGAACATCTCCCGTTTCTAGCTGATGTTATATCACATTAGGTGATGGTGCTAGTTGTTTGGAATGACAATCGAGAAGTAGCTCTTAATATTTAACACGACGAATCATGTCAAGATTGAATATCTTTGTGTTTTTGTTGTTTCTTTCAGGAGTTTGAGGAACAGCAACTTACAAGGGCCTATTCCTGATTTCAGTAGGATTCCAAACCTTGGTTATGCACAGGTTCAAGTTTAAATGTGTAAAAAGTGTACCCACTTTTTATTCATGATGGTTAGTGCTCGCTTGCAACCCAATTTGCTGCTGTAAGTTTTGCGTTTTACAATCTGTTCATGCTTAAACCTCTTCCAATTTTGCAATTCTGCGTAAATCTTGCAGGTCCAGATGGGACACGTATCTGGGCAATGTTGGGATGTCTAGGCTTGGGTGGAGACGTGGACTTATGGAAGTGGTGAAGTAGCTTAGCTCTATCTCATTAGCTCTCATCTGTTCTGTTTAAGCTCATTGGTGCTGGCTGTGAGGTTTTTCGAAACTCTCAATTTTCGAGATCTGAAGCTTAGAATCCCATTCAACCACAAGGAAAAAAAAATGTTTTGGCATCCAAAAAGAAGCATGTGCAATCCTCTAATTCTATTAATATAAAAGAAGTGACGCAAATCCAATAAAGATGTAAATAAGAGCTATTAGTGGAAAAAATAGTTGTATAATTCCAGGCCTTGAAGAAGGCTACAAAGTATATGAGAATAACGTATCTAAATAGTTGAGGCTCACCACTAGGCCTTCTTGATACCCATTTTTAACTCGGATCCACACCAAGATTTCGGTTATGGGACCTGGCAACGTGGGCATAACCATCGCGCAAACCCTTTTAAGTGAAGGTTTAACCGATGAGCTCGTCCTCATTGGCACCAGTCCTAACAAGTGACGTGTTGAGATGCTTGATCTCCAACACGCCTCCACCTTTATACCTCATACAGAACTCATAGCGTTGGTCAGTTACACCGTCACTGTTGGATTTGACATTTGAATTGTGACAGCTGGTGCGCGTCAAAAGCATGTGGAGTCCAGGCTCAACTGCTACAAAAGAATGCATCTCATTTTTAAAAATTTATACCCTAACTCGTGCAACACTCCCCAAATTCCATCATATTAATTGTGACCAATCCAGTTGACATATTGACTTACATGGCATGGTAGCTATCCGGGTTCCTTAGCAATAGGATATTAGCGTCGTGTACAAATTTAGACTCGTCCAGATTTCAGTTCCTCATTGCTGATCACCTTGGTGTCAACACTTAAGATGTGCGGGTGATTTCATGTCATTTATCTATTTAATTCAAGCTTTTATTTTTTCTTCTTAACAAAATTGGAGAATTTGCAATCAATACAAATGCTTGTTCACTTATGGATGATTCATGTTATAGGCTTACATCGTTGGAGATCATGGGGACAGCTCAGTGGTACTATGGTCAAGCGTTACCATTGTTGGAATGCCGATGTTCAGAAAGCAGTAACAAATGGGTTGCAAGAAATAAGCATTAGATAGTATTCACACCAGAGTCATAGAGAGTTTAAAATCGTATACTTATTCGGCAACTGGATACTCATCAATAGCTAGCCTGGCTTGGGCATACTAAAAGATCAAAGGAAGATCCACCTGGTTTCGGTGCTCGCAACGGGGTTTCATAGAGTGATGGTGGGGAAATGTTGAATTCTAATTAAGCTATTTTGTGTATATTTCATCATAAGAGACATTTACAAGAAGGGGGCTCTTATAGGGAGCTCGAGAAAGGCTGAAAGCCATTGGACGAAGGAGGGAAACAAGCCACAGCAAGGACCAATGGTTAACCAAGCTCACCCTAATTACGAGTTACAATATTGGGCTAAACCTAGTTACAAGTTACAAAGAAGACATAAACCCTACAATTAAGGGAAAAATGAAGAAAGTGGCGGCTGTAACGCTCCCACGTGATTGCTAGATTTGCAGGAGCAACTTGTAACCTATACATCTCTTTCAATACTCCCCCTCAAGCTGGATCAAGGGGGTTCATTCATCCAAGCTTGAACAACAACCTTTGAAACTGTGTAGAGTCTAAGGCTTTTGTAAAAAAGTCTGCAAGTTGACCGTGACTTCTTGTGAACACGGTTTCCATCACTTTAGATTGAACTTGGGCATGAATATAATGGCAATCAACTTCAATATGTTTCGTCCTTTCATGAAACACAAGGTTGGATGCAATGTGCATGGCAACCTCGTTGCAACAAAACAAAGGCATAGGTTGCTTGCTGGTGAAGCCAAAGTCTAAAGAAAACCCCTTAACCAAATGAGTTCACAAGTTGTGGCTGCCATGGCCCTATACTTAGCATCGGCACTAGACCTTGCTACCACCATTTGTTTCTTACTTTTCCATGTGACGAGATTGCCTCCAACAAAGATGCAAAAAACCCATGGTTAACTTTCGTAAAGGGGGATTACCTACCCAGTCGACATCGGTGTATCCCATAATGTAATTGGAGCCATCTTTCTTCATGGGCAACCTACTGAGCCCTTGAGGTATAGAAGAATCTTTTTGAAATTTCCCATTGAACCAAGGTAGGTGATAGAATTTTTACCACACGTGCAAAAGGGTTAAAGGCACCTATAATACTTGCAAGAATGGCAAGGATATTGTAGTATAAATGGTTCTAGTAAGGTCGTTCTCCCCAAGGATTATTAAATAATTCGTATCAAACCAAATTTTAGTTAATTACTGCAAAGCAAAGATTTGGGATGATTGATTTTATGACCTAATTTAATACAAAACGAAATTAATAAATGAGAATAAAACAATCTGGAATATTAAAGATGAGGAAAAAGAAACAGTTTTTAGAAATTAAATTGAGAAAGCACTAGGGATCTGCCGTCACCTTAACAATCCTATATAGTTCTCCCAATTACTTATGACCTATACATGCATATTTCGAAGGTTAAGTTTTTCCTAATATATGCCTACTTGGACCCCCAATATAGAACGTATATCGAATATGCAATCCGTCTGTGGTATTCATATCAAATCTAAACATGCATGACTCATTAAGTTATGTGAAATCTTTTGAAAAACCATGCAACCTTTAAGATCTGGTATTCATCCTATGTGAATTTGCACATATTAATCACAAGAAGCCTTCGTCAATTTCAAGGACGGACCTCTGACCAAAATTGCATCAAATTACTTTTCTAAATATCCTAATGGTTGCGAATCACTAAGACAAATAGATAGTTTAAACCAATGATTAACAATTCAAAACATGCATGCATATTATCATAAGCAAATTGAAAACAAACTACATATTCTTGCTAAGGCTCGTGGCCTCACCATAGCAAAAAAGGAATTAGTTATGCATATTTGTCGATGCAAATTTTCGCCGTCTCTAGTTTTGATGAAAATGCAGCTGCAAAACAATCAACATCATTGATCAAGGACCTAAGCCTAAGTTAGTTTCTCTAAGTAGAGTAACTAACTTAGGCTTAGGCCAATGGATCTCCAATGCCTAAGTTAGTTTCTCTAAGTAGAGTACAATGTTTAAGGCTTTTAGAGGTAGCAAAAGCTTATTGAAATTTGGTAGAATAAGGGGTATATATAGGGGAGTGGCCAGCCATGGTGTTAGGGTTTTACCCTACACATGGCGGCATCCTATTGGCCATGGTTTTATGGAGAAATATGCTCAAGATATTAAATAGAAAATAATGTCTTGAGATAATGGAGTAATTATCCCTAATTGATTTAAATAGGGATTACTTACTTGAATGAAGTCAATCTTCAATTGGGAATGTATTAAAGATAAGATTTGATTAATCCTTATCTTTAATGTTTTGACTTTTCCTTGCCAAGGGCAGGTAAGTTGTGGACAGTCGTATTCAGCTGCTGGGACCTTCAAGGGTGTGAACTGCGCGTGGGAGAATCTGAGGGGCTTGCCCATTTGTTAAGGGCAATCTTGTGGGCAAAAGTCCACGTGTCGCCTCTAGAATTTTTGGAATTATTTTAGGCTCCACAAATTCCCCCACACCCGCTGGGCTGCATGTAGGAAAAGGACAGTAGGTCTCAAGCTGCATGGGCTTGTATAGTTGTTTCCCAATTTAAACTTGATTTCCTTCCTTGATTTGGAGATAGACTTCTGCTGGGAAAAGGAAACCAATTGCCCCCAATACCTTTTTAATTCTGCCTTAAGCAGGGGATTAAATAAAATTGGAGAACAATCATCATTCAACAAGGAAGAGAGAAGCCAGGGGAAGTTTGTTCCCCTACTCCTAGCTTTCTTCCTCTCTTGCCCTTGCAAAGAGTCGTCTCTTGTTGTTGTAGTGGGTAGTGTGGGCTACTGGTGGTACGACACGGGAATCGACTCGGATTGAGCTGAGGTGCTGGAGGTGCGAGCAAGGCTCGACGCGCAACTGGCATGGGCCGAAGAAGCAAGGGTGTGGAGTTAGGTTGGGGCCCGCTAGAGCTTGGAGGAGGGGAGAGAGGCATAGGGCGCTCGCCCCCCTTCTTGTGGCCTGGCCGTGTGGGTGAGTTGGGCCATAGGGCCTGGCGCTAAGCTCTGCAGTCCTTTCATTTTTATTTTATTTTTGTTTCTTTTCTTGTGAACTGCCTTAAAAAATATTTTTCTTCGTACTTGTACACACCAAAATTCTGTAACGAATGAAACGAGAACACATGTACAAAGTAGATTTGTATTGATTTGAACTTGTAGGTTACAATCTATGTTTACAATTTTCCTCTGATTCAGTCTTCAAATTTGATGTAGATGCATAGGTTGTTGATCCAAGGGTCACGATGACTTGATCTCAGACGAATGATTGAATGATTGCTTCAAGTTTTGAGCTTGAAACAACTCTTAGATGGCCTTCACCTCAAAGATGCGTCAAAGGTAGAGTTGATGTAGGACTTCGTTGATTCAAGGGTCATGACAACTTGATTGAATCGAACGTCGTTACAAGTTTTGAGCTTGCAACAAAGTCTTGAAGGTATCGACACAAGTGCTTGTTGATTCTTCAAGGGAGTGCTTCGGCTTTGGTCGAAAGAAAGCTTCAGCTTTGGTTGCGAGTTCTTCAAAGAGAACTTTGGCAGCGTATTAGTCTTCAAAGATTTGTGCAGAGATTCTTCTTAATGTGTAATTTTTTGACCCTTTTGTTTGTCTTAGGTCCTTGTATTTATAGACTTGCAAACTTATGCCTTTGGATGGATTTGGCTTTGATTTGTGTCTTGATTCATCCATGGGAAAATTTAGGCATATTTTATGTCTTAATTTTAGCCACCTTCCTCATATTGGCCAAAATTTATAGGCCTTGTTGCCTATTTGTGAGCAATCTTCAATTCTTGCTTATTTTGTGAAGATGTTTAGGCTTTCTTTCCGGTTTTTTGAGAGATTTTGGGCCCCTTGCCAATTTTAAGGGGGTTTTTCTCCCTTTTGTCGAATTTTGGGAATGTTTTACATTTCCTTTGCTTGATTTGTGCCACATGTCATTGATGACTTGTCCATTTGTGATGCGTCATATGCCACGTGGAGTTTTGTGAACCTTTCATATACAACGAAATTTACATGTCTACAAATGCCCCCACTTCAAGGCGCGTTGTAGGCATGTGCTTGTCACATGTAGGAAACGTGGTTTGAAGTCCTGCAATGTCAATGTTCTAACTCAAGGGTCATCGAGACTTGATCTTGAATTAGTTTGCTTCTTCAAGGGCCGTAGAGGCATATTTCTTGAACGAAACATTTCTTCAAGGGCTGTAAAGGCATATTTCTTGAATTGAGATGAGGAATTTCCTCAAGGGTCGTTGAGGCGTATTTCTTGGACGAAACATTTCTTCAAGGGCCATTGAGGTGTTGAGGCGTATTTCTTGGACGAAACATTTCTTCAAGGCCCGTTGAGGTGTATTTCTTGAATGAAATAAGAATTGTCTTCAAGGGCCGTAGAGGCCTAGTCTTGAGTGAAAATGAAATTTTCCTTCAAGGGCCGTAGAGTCTTGATCTTGAGTGAAAATGAAATTTTTCTTCAAGGGCCGTAGAGGATTGATCTTGAAAGAAATATTTTTTTTCTTCAAGGGCCGTAGAGGCTTGATCTTGAAAGAAATTTTGGAAATGGATAAATCGGCACATACTTATTGTGCGTATTGATTTTGCATAATTTTGACAAAATACAGTTGGGTGTATTTTGAATTTTTTCCTTGTGGTTGTAGGAAAAAAATGTTTTTGCTTTCTTAGGTAGGAATCTCCTTCAATTTCCTTCAAAATGTTGGAAAGCCTTGGTGATTTCCTTCAAGGATTAGGAAAGCCTTGATGATTTCCTTCAAGATTTTGGAAAGCTTTGATGATTTCCTTCAAGGCTTTGGAAAGATTTAATACTTGTCCTTCAAGGTTTTAGAAATCTTTGATGCTTGTCCTTGGGTAAGTAGGATTTTCATTTTTTTTTTCTTTCCTATTTCTTTTCCACGGCAAGGAGGAGGTGTATTTTCCTTTCCCCTTTTGATTTCCATGGCAAGGAGGGGTATTTTTCCCTTTCCCTTTTGATTTCCACGGCAAGGAGGGGTATTTCCTTTGATATTTTGGAAATTTTGAAGCCCTTATCTTATTTTTTTTTTCCTTTTCTTTTCTTTGCTGATTTTTGGTGCAAAAACCGCATGCTTTTGTTTTGGGAAACTTTGAAGATTTGTCCTTGGTTTGGGAAACATGTCATCTGACTTGCACACCAAGTTTGAGGTCGATTTCTCTTCTGGAAAATTCTGTAAAAATATGGGAAACGTAGCTTTATCTCTTATCTTTTGAGGCATATATCGCACACCACTAGGAAAGTCGAACATCATCAGCCTTTTAGGTTCCTTCTCCAATTGGCCTTGTATCAAGATTCCTCCAGAAAGTCGAATTATCACCAAAAACGTCCTGCTTGCGCAGATTGGTTGAAACTAGCCATTTTTTGCTTGGAAATTACTTCTTTTTGTTGGAATGTGCTTCCTTATTTTGATTTTCCTTTTGCTATTTGGGTATGTATTTCCCTTATAGTATTAGGAAGCAATTGACCCCTATCTATAGGACAATTGGGTGTGTATTTTTTTTTTCACAATTCACAACCCAGCTGTGTTTTGCAGTGGGTTTTGCTACTTGCTTGCCGTGGGTTTTGCTTGCTTGGAGCTTGTTGCAATGCGTCACTTTTTTCCTATGGTGTTGTGTAAAAGACTGCAGCGGGTTTACGTTGTGTGGTGCCTTTTGGTCACAGTTTTCCTTTGGTGGTGACGTTGCCGTGTAGTGCAAGAAACTGCTTGCGTAATCGCTACGGGTTTGCGTAGTGCGATTGGGTGGCATTTTTGTTTTCTTTGCTACTATAGCATGCATTGAAGGACCATTTTGTAGCTACCCTCTTTGCCGTGCAATGCAAGAAACTACTTGTGTAATCGCTGCGGGTTTGTGTAGTGCGATTGTGTAGCATTTTGGTTTTCTTTGCTACTTTGGCGTGCGTTGAATGACTGCCTTGTAGCTGCCCTTTCTGCGCTGCTCTTCCAGCTTTTGTGGCTGATTTCTCTTCATTATTGTGACTTTGTCATCGTTATCCTTCAACGCTTACGAGGTTTGTCTCGCATGTCATTTGCTTTAGCGAAGCAATATTTTTTCTTCTTTGTTTTTTCCTTGCCATCCCACCTTGTGCTTATGTTGCATTGTTTGTTTTGTTGCAGCCATGATATTTTTTATGTGCTTTAAGAGCAATACCATCACCATTCTTGCAAAGGAAGACGCTTGTTCTTCCTTCAAAAGACAACTCTATGCACATCAAGTCGTTGTCTTCTGATGCATGTTGGGAGGTGATAGATTTTGGTCGACCAAATAAGAAGAAGAAGGAGTGTATGTCGAGGATTCTTATCTTGAATCCTTTGCACCATGCTCATGACAATTCATCGGCTTTGTTTAAGCTTCTTGGTGATCGTGTCCGTAGTGGAGCTCTGCGACTTTGAATAGTACTTTGCCGACTATTGGAGAAGCCGTCTTTTTTTTTTTTTGTTTTTTTGTTTTTTTTTTTTTAAAGAAATAAAGTATTCATATTCTTGATTTTGCTTTTCATTCTTCAAAGTATTTGTGTTTTTGTTGATGATGTGACTATGCTTGAAGTTTTGAAGTTTCAAGTTACCTATATAGCCTAAGTTAAGGAGGGATAAAGTCATGATGTAGTTCAAATGAGTGATGGGTTGCTTTGATGGTTTTGATTGTGATTTTTCCATACACAGTGTATGTTCTTGCGGGCCAGGAGCGTTGGGTGTCACATTTTAAGCTCGTGCGAAAAATGAGCATTGGATGTCACCTTTTAAGCTCATGTGAACAAGGAACATTGTTGCCATGTGTAGTTTAGGCTCGTGCAGGCAAGGAGCATTGTTTCCGTGTGCAATTTAGGCTCATGCAGGCGAGAAGCATTGTGCCGTGTGCAGTTTAGGCTCGTGCAGGCGAGGAGCATTGTTTGTTTGGTTTAAGGGGTAGTAACGTTTCAAGATTCTGCCATTGATGGGGCCGATCTTTAAGCCATCTTCCACCATGATTAAGTAGGCGCTGTTGGTGTAGACCTCTTGTATTACGTAAAGTCCATCCCACTTTGATGTTAAATTGCTTTTTGTTTTGTGAGTTGTGATGATAGGCCTTTGTAATGCCAAGAGAAGATCTCCAGTTTGGAAAGACCTTGGTTGGATTTTCTTGTTGAATGCCTTGGATAGCCGTGCTTGGTAGCATTCCAAGTATTGTTGAGCTTTGAGCCTATTTTCATCGAGTACTTCCAACTTTTGAAGTCGTAGCTTTGGGTTTTCCTCTTTAGTCAAGCCTTCTTGTATAGTCATCCTTAGTGAGGGGATTTATCTTTCGAGCGGCAAAACAACTTCCACGCCATATACAAGAGAATAAGGCATAGCTTGGGTAGGTGTCCTATGTGTTGTCCTATATGCCCAAAATGCTTCACTTATTCTTTCGTGCCAGTCTGTCTTTGTTTGGTTGATCACCTTCTTCAGGAGGTTGCACAACGTTTTGTTGAATGTTTTTGCAAGGCCGGTCACTGGAGCATGATACTTGGAAGACTTGTGTTGCTTGAACTTATATTTCTCACAAAGATCATCCATGAGTCGGTTGGATAACTGTTTTCCGTTGTCGGTGATGATGTAATGAGGCACACCATATTGATAGATGATATGTTATTTGATGAAATGGACGACAGTTTCCTTCTTGACTTCCCTTAGGGGTACGTCTTCAGCCCACTTGGAGAAGTAGTCTGTTAAGGCTAAAATGTAGGCTTCTTCGGCAGATGATTTTGGTGCGATTGGTCCTACGACATCCAATCCCCATACATCAAAGGGCCATGAGGCAACTGTAAGGCGTAAAGGCTTAGGTGTTTGATGTATGAAGTTGGCATGGAATTGGCAAGCTTGGCGCCTTTTGGAGTATTCTAGGAAATTCTTCACCATGCTTGTAGTAACCCATTCTTTTGAGCTAGAAATGTAGCTTTAGTCCAGACTGATGCTCTTCACATATGCCTGAGTGTGCTTCTTCCATGGCTTGATTGGCTTCTTCCTCACCTAGGCATCTTAGAAGTACTCCTTCAAAAGAGCATCGGTATAGTGTTTCTTTGTAATCAAGGAAGCGAGATGCTTGTCAACATATTTTAAAGTGGTGTTTAGGATCGTCTGGAAGCTTTCCATGCTCCAAGTAGTCAATCAGCGGTTGTCTCTACTCCTTAGTGTGGACTGGAAGTACTGAGATGATGTTTGTGTCATCTAGTAGCATTTCAATGATGAGTGGGATCACCCATCTTTGGTAAACTAGCACGTCTGTAGCTTCATCTTCTCTTAGCACTCTACTTGAAGCTAAGTTAGCGAGAGCGTCTGCCATTTGATTTTCTTTTCTTAGCACATATTCTAGTGTCATAACCTCAAACTTTTGTAGCAGTTGAGTTGCTAGCCAGAAGTATGGGACGAGATCATCTTTCCTCACCTCATATTTAGTCAAGAGTTAATTGATTATGAGCTTGGAGTCAACATACACTTCTGGCATTGTGATTTCCATGTCAATCACCATTTGGAGTCCAATAATCAATGCTTGGTACTTGGCGATGTTGTTGGAGCACAACACGCTTAATTGGAAGGAATATGGTAGTAGTTGTCTTTATGGTGACATGAATACTACTCCTGCCTCGGCTTTGTCCATTCGTGTGGATTCATCAAAGAACATTGTCCATGTTAGGAAGATGTCAATGTAGAACACCTCATCGTCAGGCAAGTTGTTCGAGATTTTCCAATCGGTTAGGATTGGGTGATCGGCAAGGAAGTCCGCTAGGGCTTGTCCCTTGACAGCTTTGGCTAAGATGTGGATGATCCCGTGTTATTTGAGAAGCAACGCCCATTTAGCTAGTCGCCCTGTCAGAACCAACTTGGACATAATGTACTTAACCAGGTCGGCTTTAGCAACCAAGTAGATGGTGTAAGCATGCATGTAATATCTAAGCTTTTAGACAGCAAAGACTAGGGCAAGGAACATCTTTTTTATCGGTGAGCAGTTAAGCTCGGCACCAGTAAGAGTTCTACTTAGGTAGTAGAATGCTCTTTCCTTTTGGTCTTCATTTTCTTATGCCAAGAGTGCCCTAATAGAACCTTCTTATGTGGCAATGTATAGAATGAGCAGCTTTCCAGGCACGGGTACTCCTAAGACATGTAGGCTTGCCAGGTACCATTTTATGCTTTCAAAAACACTGCGATAGGCGTCATCCCATATGAACGGAGCGTCTTTCTTCATGAGTCGACTGAAGGGTTGACAGCGTCCAGCAAGGTTAGAGATGAAACGCCTAATGAAGGCTAGCTGTCCTTGTAGACTTTTTAGCTCATGTAGATTCCTTGGCTCGGGCATGCTTTGAATAACCTTAATCTTTGATTGGTCCACTTTAATACCACGGTGCTTAATAATGAAGCCGAGGAACTTCCTAGAGGTGACGCCAAATGCACACTTCAACGGGTTCATCTTGAGGTTGTAATGCCGTAGTTTGTTGAACACCATTTGTATATCTTTCAAGTGATCGGATCTCTTCTTGGTCTTGACAACTACATCGTCTACGTAACATTCTATGTCTTCGAAGATTTTCTACATTGTGAGTTGATATGTAGCTCCAACATTCTTCAAGCTAAGGGGCATTACCTTGTAGCATTAGATACCCTTTGGAGTGCGGAAGGCTATTAGTTCCTCATGTTTGGGAGCCATGAAGATTTGATTGTATCTAGAGGAGCCGTCTAGAATGACAATGCCTCGTGGCCAGTGGTTGCGTCCACCATGATTTCGATGATTAACAAGGGAAAGTCATCATTCGGGCAAGCATCGTTGAGGTTGCGGAAATCTACGCAAACATGTATTTGTCCAAATTTCTTAAAGACAATGACAATGTTGGAGATCCATTTAGGGTATTGCACTTCTCGAATGAAGCTTGCTTCAATTAGCTTGTCAATTTCGGCCTCAATTTGTGGGATAAGCTTGGATCGGTAGCGTCTTTAAGTTTGCTTTATCGACTGTGTTCCAAGCTTGACTGCAAGATGATGCACGACGATGGTAGGGTCATGGATGGCAGTTGGTAGTACTCTTTGATCTTGTCCGTACTTAGTAGTGCACTTATGAAGATAGGCTTTGGTTTCTTGCTCATGCCTAAGTTGAGCACATTGAAATCATCAACCGTGGCTTACCCCCCATCCTCGAGCTGTGGTCGTGCAGCAATGATGTCCTCCTCAGGGATTTCGTTTTCTTTATCTTCTTGGATCGTGATGTGGAAGATGTCTTGGACCTCCTTTTCAGTGCTGTCCTCTTGGGCATGTTAGCATGAAGATTGGCTAGTGTGGATGGTGGTGCTCATTTTTACCTTTAGTTGTCCTTTTGTGTCAACTTCCAAGGTTGCTTGGCCTTTCATCCTTGAAGGAATCGAGCTTCGAACATCATCTTTTTCTGCAAGAGCGTCGAGCTTTTCTTCCTTTGGCGTTGTCTTCCTCTTTCTAGTAAGCTTCTTGGTTTCTTCGAGTCTTTCCAAAGCTAATCGTCGTGGAGGAGAGCTTGCTGTGTTGCTTTGTAGGTTTTGACAACCTTTCAAAAATAAAGCTTTGGGGTGTTGGCGTGTTAAGCCTTTTGAAGAGGGAGGTTCGGTCTTAACCACCAATACGATCTTGTGCCGAAATTCTGGGTTTTGAACAATTCAGCCTATCGAAGATTGACATTCGAGGGGCGAGTTTAGGCTCATCTTGATCTTGTTCAAAGATTACGTTGATGTGTTGAGCGCTAGTGTTTTTCGCTTTTCTTGAAATTTTCACGGGTGTATTTGGTGTGAAGCCAAGTTCAGCTTTGTTGTTGTCAACTCTATAACCATGCTCCTTCAACTTCTTTTGAGCCTTAGTGAGGTCATGTTCTTTGTCATTGATGGTGTTTGCATTCTTCTTTCCAAGATTTGAAGAGAAGGCGAAATCGTATCCAGCGTTTGACATAAGTTTGTAGGCGTTTGGGTTGAAACCTTCTTTGGTCCTCTTTGTTGGAAGAGATCTTGGTTCTGCCCCTTTTGGCAGGGGTTTTACGAAACCTTGTGATGGTTTTGAAACTTTAGCATTGCCTAGTTATGTCAAAGGTAAAACTGCATTTGTCTTTAACGACTTTATATCGTCTCTGTGTAGCTGTGTGTCGGCTTTGCTTGTTCCAGTTTGGATAGAGATTGCCTATTCTTTCTTCTCAACATTGGGATGTATCGGAAGACAGGTGTGTTTGGTCTTTT
Organism: Pyrus communis; assembly: GCF_041283825.1. NCBI lineage: Eukaryota > Viridiplantae > Streptophyta > Magnoliopsida > Rosales > Rosaceae > Pyrus > Pyrus communis. Next base: position 18,559,818 of record NC_142570.1, on the reverse strand, counting down.
TGAGGGTGTTACACTCTCTTTGATTTTTGTGGGCTTAGTAGGCTCATCATCGTTTTTGCTTGAAGATGGCACGACTTCCCCTTCTTGTTTCTTGGGCATGACTTGCCATTCTTGTTTCTTAGGTGCGGTTTTTCCTATGGATTTGATTTCTTTTGGAAGAGTTTCTGGCACCATGTCTTCATCCATGTAGAACTTGGCGTATGTGAAGTGTGATTTGGCTTTGGTGAATGGCTTGGTGTCACCTTGTATCACGTTTACTCCTTCTCGGTAGAACTTTAAGAATTGATGAAGGGTGAACGACATTACTCCATTCTCGTGGATCCAAGGCCTTCCTAAGAGCAAGTTGTAGGAAGTTTTTGCATCAATCATGTGGAATAACGTGTTTGATTTGAGTTTGCCAATGGTCATCTCCACTTGAATCATGCCCATCGCTCTTTGTCCTTCTTGATTAAAACCTTTGATTAAGAGGTGGGTTTGGGATAGTTCATCCACCTTGATGCCGATTGTGGTCATTGTTGACTTTGGCATGATGTTTATGGCCGACCTACTATCCATAAGCATGTGGTTGCTTTTGTTTTCTTTCACATACCTAGAGAGAATAGAGGATGGTTGTGAGGCCTTGACCCTAGCAGCAAGTCTTTGTCAGTGAAGTTGATTACGTCATGGGCAGCATAGCATGTGGCATATTCATGTGGCTTACTTCAAGCCTTTGTCCTTGTTTTCTTGCATTTCGAGGTCGTCGAGGCTTACCAAGACCGCTATTGGTGCTTTTTGCATCTCCTTGGGCAATGGCAGTGCCTCCTCGATGCTAAAGTATGCTGGCAGACCTTCTTTGGGTGTGGGAGTGTTCTCTTCCTTGATGACGATAACTTTGCTTTTTGAGGGTTCTTCTATCTCTATGTCAACTATATGACAGGCAGAGGTAGTGCACTGTTGGAAAAAGTCATTCAGGAAGTACTCGTACAAGGAGACAGGAATGCGTGGCTCTTGCTCCATAGGTTCGCCAACATACGTTGGCTTAGCAACTTTTACACTTCTTTTGGGCTTTTTATTGTTGCGACAACGGTGTTTTCTCTTTTGCTTAACTTTTGGCCGTGTGACTTGTGGTCTTGCCTTCCTTGTCTTTTTGTAGGTCACCAACGTCCACCATTTTTCATCGTCAGTAGGTGCATCTAGGTTGTTTATCGCCAACGATGGTTATGCAGAAGGTGCCGTGCAGCTTGAGCATGGACGAGAGTGGGCATTCGTTATTTGGAGAGGCACGGGATCGAAGGATCGAAACATAATCGTAGTAGTATGAGTTGCGACTGTGTCCTTAAGGTCAAGTTCGATTTGCCCTTACTGTGCCAACTTCATGATGAGCTCTTTGAGGATAAAACACTTGCCAACCAGATGACTCACGATACGATGGTATTTGTAGTACTTAGGATCATTAACTCGATTCATCTTTTCGGGGCGCTTGTATTCAGGCAGCTCAATTACTTTCATCTCCAATAGGTCGTCTAGCATTGCTGCCATGTCAGAGTCAGGAAAAGGGTATGTCTTCTACTCCAGTTCCTTCAAGGTGTTTTTGTACCTATCTTGGGTGCGAGAAGGCTCACCTCTCTTTATCTCTTTTGCTTTGTTCTGGAAGGAGATCTTGACAGGCACAGAGAAGGTCTTGATGAGAGTAGGGTTGATGGTAAAAGCTTCTTTGGTGGGCTCCTTCCTAGTTTTATCTACCTTTGAAACAAACACCTTATCCTTCTTGAAGTCGGTGATTGTTAGACAAATAAGGAATATGGTTGGAGTCCTTGTGTAATTGTAGTCCTAATTGTAGTTGTATTCCTAATTTGTAGGGATTTTTCCTTGCTATGCAAGGCATGTAATTGTATATAATATCATTCACGTATTAATAACAAATATGCTTTTTTAGCCTCCATACCTTTTTCTTACATGGTATACAGAGCAGGTTTAAAACCCTAGCCGTATTTTTCCCTTTTTTTTTTTGGCAGCTTTCTCTGCCGTTCCCATGGCTGATTCTTCTTCTCCCGATGGTGTTTTTTCCCTTCATCATTCAGACCACCCGAATCTTGTCCTTGTATCCAAGAAGTTGAATGGTGATAACTACACATCCTGGGCCCGTGGCATGCAGCTTTCCTTAAGTGCCAAGAATAAACTTGGTTTCATCACTGGCGATTTCCAAGAGCCTTCTTCCTCCGACGATCCCGATGCTCACGCGACTTGGCGTCGTTGCAATGACATGATTCTCTCTTGGCTTCTTCATTCCTTGGAACCTGACATTTAAGAATCTGTGCTTTTTTCCACCTCTGTCCAGGATGTGTGGGACGATCTTCGCGAACGCTTTTCTCAGAGTAACGTTCCTCGCATCTTCCAACTCAACCGGGAGCTTGCTATAATTTCTCAAGGTTCTTCTTCTGTCTCAGCCTATTTTACTAGCCTGAAAGCTCTCTGGGATGAGCTTGCTTCTTATAATGATGGCTGCACGTGCTCTTGCAATGCCAAGCATGACCGTTAACAACTCATGCAATTTTTAATGGGCCTCAACGAATCCTTTGCTGCCGTTCGTGACCAGATCCTTTTGATGAATCCCCTTCCCATTGTTCGTCAGGCCTGTTCCTTGGTGTCTCAAGCTGAAAAACAGCGATCCCTGGGCGTCATTCGCTCTGTCGATCAACCTGCCGCCATGGCTGTTCGTGGCTCGTCTCGTCCCTCCTCTGCTCGCCCTCCCCTCCACTGCACCTACTGCAATTTTGATTATCATACCCAAGACACCTGCCATAAACTTCATGGCTATCCCGTTGGCCATCCCCTCTACGGCCAACCGTGGCGACCACCGCACCATGCAGCTGCTTCCAGTTCTGGTTCTTCCTGGCCCAATAATTACACCCAGGCCCATCACGTGCAAGGCACCCAGGCCCGCACCTCCACTTCTTCTCCAGCGACCCACCAAGTGCACGGGGCCCAGCCCACCTTGCATGATTTGCAGCTTGCCATGCCTGATCTCTCTGCCGAGCAGCCTTCTCGTGTTCTAGCTGCTCTACGTGATAACGCCGACCCTCCTCAGGCCAATGCCGTGTTTAATACTGATTTTGCCCAAGGTTTGTTACCTGTCACCTCTCGTCATGGTCAATGGATTCTTGACAGTGGTGCTACGGATCATATTACTTCTTCCGCTTCATGTTTGGTTAATACTTCTCCTTCACATTTGCCGCCTGTTTCTTTGCCTAGTGGTGCCTCCGCTCCCATTACTTTTACCGGCACTCTTCATTTAAATTCATCGGTTACTTTGATGGATGTTTTATGTGTCCCTAATTTCAAAGTGGACCTTTATCGGTTGGTAAGCTTACAGATGGATTATCGTGTTCCATAACATTTTTTCCTTCTTGGTGTGTTTTGCAGGACTTGGTTTCGAAGGCGATGATTGGTGTGGGTAAGCGACGTGGCGATCTGTATTACCTTGTGGCCCTTGCCTCTTCTATCCCCACCCGTCAACTTCTCTGCAACATCATTACCATCCCCTCCTCCCTCTGGCATAGGCACCTTGGTCACCCCTCCTCCACTCGTTTGCAAGCTTTAGCATCTAGCTCTCTTAATTGTTCTTTTGATTCTAGTCATATTTGTGATGTTTGTCCTTTGGCGAAACAAACTCGTCAACCTTTTCTTTTAAGTTCCATTTCATCAACTTTCCCTTTTGCTTTAATTCATTGTGATATTTGGGGCCCGAATCGTCAATCTTCTCTTTCTGGTGCTCATTATTTTTTAACCATTGTGGATGATTTTCTCTATTTACGTGGGTCTTCCTCATAAAACATAAATCCGACACTCAACAATTAATTAAGGATTTTTTTGCTTATGTCAATACCCAATTCCGCACTACAATCCAATGCATTCGTATTGACAATAGCGGTGAATTTTTATCTCTTCGTAGTTTTTTCTCTGATCATGGGATGCTTTTACAAACTTCTTGTGTTTATACCCCCCAACAAAATGGCGTTATTGAACGCAAACATCGTCATCTTCTTGAAACAGCTCGCGCACTTCGTTTTCAATCCCATCTTCCTCTCAAATTTTGGGGTGAATGTGTCCTTACCGCTACTTATCTCATCAATCGTCTCCCAACCCGTCTTCTCCATAATAAATCCCCCTTTGAGGTTCTCTTTTCGAAAACCCCATCTTATGACCACTTCCGTGTCTTTGGTTGTCTGGCCTATGCCACCTCTGTCACTCCCACCACCAAATTTTCCCCTCAGGCTCATCGTTGCATTTTTCTTGGTTACCCTTATGGACAAAAAGCCTATACCCTTTACGATCTTGACCATTACCGCATTTTCACTAGTCGAGATGTCGTCTTTCACAAAGATACTTTCCCTTATGCCGTTCCTAACCCTCCTATCCCATCCCCTTCACCTACGCTACCCATCCCACCCCCTCTGGAATTTTCACATACCCCACCCCTCCCTGCCCCGACACCCCACCCTCCTACCACTTCATCCACTTCCACGCCTCCCACAGATTCCTTTGATGCCTCTTTACCCGTTCCTCCACATGCCCCTGCCCTCTCGGCATCCCCTCCTTCCCCCACCACTACTTCCTAACCTTTCACCCATTTACCCACGGACATCCCTACGCGCCCCCCCCACTTCCTACCAATCCTCTCATTCCCCGCACCTCTTCCCGTGCCCATAAACCTCCATCCTATTTAAAAGACTACGTTTGCTCGCAGGTGATTCTGCCATCCCACCAATCTTCAAATTCGCAACCCGGTTCTACGCAAGGTATGCGATATCCACTTTGTAATTTTCTTTCTTATCACCGTTACTCTCCCAAGCATTTTTCATATATTAACTCTGTCAGTTAGACTGTGGAGCCTTCCTCCTTTGCCGAGGCTGCCACTGACCCCAATTGGCAACGTGCTATGACTGAGGAGCTTCAAGCTTTACATGCTAATGGTACTTGGACTTTAACTTCCTTGCCCCCTGGCAAAATTCCCATTGGTTGTAAATGGGTGTACAAACTCAAGTACAACTCTGACGGCTCTATTGAGCGCTACAAAGCTCATTTGGTTGCTAAAGGCTTCACTCAGGCTGAAGGTATTGATTATCATGACACTTTTTCTCCTACTGCTAAGATGATTACGGTGCGTTGTCTTCTTGCTCTTGCTGCTAGTCAGTCTTGGTCTCTTCATCAGCTTGATGTTAATAATGCTTTCTTACATGGTGACTTACATGAAGAACTCTATATGTCTTCTCCTCCTGGTTTTCGGCGACAGGGGGAGAATCTTCTGTGTCGCCTTCACAAGTCACTTTATGGTCTTAAGCAGGCTTCTCGCCAATGGTTTGCCAAATTCACTAGTGCCATCATTTCTGCTGGTTTTCAACAATCCAAAGCTGACTATTCATTGTTCACTAAAAAGTCTGGTATTTCTTTCACAGCTTTGCCCATTTATGTGGATGATATTGTGATTACAGGCAATGATGCTAGTGCCATTAATTCTCTGAAGTCTTTTCTCCGTGATCATTTTCGGATAAAAGACCTTGGTGATCTAAAATATTTTTTGGGTATTGAGGTTTCTCGTTCCAAACAAGGGATTTATATTTCTCAACGCAAGTATGCATTAGAGATTCTCAAGGACTATGGTTTTTTGGGAGCACGACCCATTGCTTTTCCTATGGATGACACAAAATTATCTGATAAAGGAGAACTTCTCAAGGATCCTGAAAGGTATCGACGATTAGTAGGTCGGTTAATATATCTCACTATAACTCGGCCGGATATCAGCTATTATGTGCATGTTCTAAGTCGTTTTATGCACGAGCCAAGAATATCTCATATGGATGCTGCGATTGATAGGAGCATATTTAGGCGACTTACTTAGCTTGTTTTTGTGCATTTATATTGTTAATTCCTAGTTGTTTTAGTAGTTTAAGCCATTTTCGTGTGTTTTTAGGTTCATATGGCTAAGGAAGCAAAAAGATGCATTTTGGAGCATTTTGGAGCAAAATTGGACTTGGAATGGATAGCTTATGTTTGGAGCAAAAGGAATGGACGAAATTGAAGACCTAAAGATCTTATGTTTGAGCAATATCAAGGACTCCTACCTATTCTAGGTCACAAAACAATGTCCCTTGCAACATTAAAACCCTTACCGTGTGTCCCTTGGTGTTTCCCTTTCTTGCCATGCAAGGAAGGGCCTTGTTTCCTGTTTTAAACCATTTACACACCATTCCCATTCACCACAGAAATTCATCCATTCACTCCACTCCACACATCCACATACCTTTCCATTCAGCCATTCACACCAACACAACACCTAGCCGTGCAAAATACTACAATTTCTTAATCATTCATCCATTTTCTCCCATTCTAACACACATTGCCGTGCATCCCCTTGAAATTCCAGCCATCCCACTTCATCATTTCAGCCACCATGACATTATTCCTTCATCATTGCACCACATTCAGCCATTCACACCTTTTCTCCACACCTTGCCGTGCACATGCATTCCCCTTTTGCAATTCCAGCTTTCCACCAAGCAACCTAGCTGTCATTCCACATGCATTCACTCTTAATCATTCAACCATGCAGCCACACATTCATTCTCCACCTTTGTGCCGTGTTTCCCCCTTCATTCCAGCCATTCCACATGTCTTTCCAACCTAGCCACATCCACATGCACCCAATCATTCACTCACCTTGCAGCCACATGCATTCCCCTTTGCAATTCCAGCTTTCCACCAACAAATCTAGCTGTTACTCACATGCATTTCCTTCATTATTTCAGCCACATATCCTCCCATTCTCCCTATAAAACCATGCATTCCCTCACCAACAAGGGAACCCCCCTTTGCCGTGCAAAACACCTTCATTTCCAGCATCTTCCCCTTAGAATTCCTGGGGATTCATTCATACACAAATTCACACCAACAAAGAGCCCTTTGTGCCGTGCCAACCACACACCATTCCATCCATTCATTCAGCCACAAGCAACACCACACACCATTCCTCCATACAAATACCACCCCAAAACCTATCCTTAGACCTTGTGCCGCAACAAAGAGGAAGATAAGAGGGCCTAAACGTTCATACAATTCAAGTTTGAGTTGTTGGAATGTTTAGGTGTTTCTTTTCCTTTGATTTCAATGTTTAATTTCAATTCTCTTTGTCTTGTACGTATGAGGAACTAAACCCCCCCTTGGCTAGGGGGGGGATTCGAAATACATGTTTATGCTTGCAATATGATTTGATTACTTCTAATTGCGCTTCATGAGTTGTGGATTCAATTTTTTTAACTGTTTGATTGATAACTTATTTATGTATGTTTATTGAGAGTGCACGCTTAATTTTCATGCATGAATATGACGCTAGAATATAAGTGAGTTTCATCTAATAGTTATGAACTTATATTCACAAGTAGTAAAGGTTGATGATCTCAATCGCATTAAGTAAATTCTTGGCATAAGTTTCATGCAGTTCATAGTAACGAGTGTTTCGTCAATGCTTATGGTTTTCAAAGAACTTAATGATTCTTGCTTGTATCTCTATTATGCAGTTCATATAGGGAACTTGTGGGGAATGCTTTGGGTTGTCGTATGCAATCATCCAATTCAATAACGTTAGGAAAATCTGAGGGTTAATTAGTGCAATTCACGGTTAATCTGGGGCGTTGAGAATTCATGGTTTATTGAAAAGCAATCGGAAATCGTTTTATATGCAAGTATAACATGTGTGGAGATGAACCCCTTAGCTAGCATTCATCCATATTTTCATCATATTCATATTTACATTCTGCCTTTAATTACAATCTGTTCATTTAGTTTAATTTCGTCAAAACCTAAATCCCCCTTTACTTTAATGTCCAATTTAGTTAGAAAGTGTCTTAGTTTGTGTTTATAAGTGTTTTGATTCAATTTGTTAAACAAATTCGTCCAGATTCACCAAAGTGCTCAAAACTGCCCAGAAAGTGTTTTTAAGGTAGTTTTGAGTGTTTTGGGTGATGTTTGAGTCTTTTGGTTTGTTTTAGTGTTTTAAGCGTTTAGTTTCGCATTCTTTGAGTCTAGTTTAGTGTTTTAAACTTTATTTTACGTTTTTGAGTTAGTTTCCAAGTGATTTGCAATCCCTCCTAATCCCCGGTTAAGAACGATCCCTACTTATATCTATACTACAATTGTCAAAAAGAGGGTTTAATTTGTGTGCGTATAAATCGCATCAAATTTTGGCGCCGTTGCCGGGGATTAGCAAAATTTGCTAATCCCTTGGATTGTTCGTTTCTGTTATGTATTTTAGTTTTAGTTTTTGATTTGTGTTTTGTTTGTCGATTTTAGGTACTAGAGAAGCACAACATGGCACTTGATAATGCTTCTCTTTTGTCACAACTCATGGAAAGGTCCCAAATGCAAAGAGTTGGTACATTTGATCATAATCAATCAAAGAACGACGTGTTTTCCAATACTTACAATTCAGATTGGAGTGATCATTCAAACTCTATGTGGTGGGAACCTCAAAATGTTCAACAAGAAGGATATTGGCAGCCATATGAGGAGTTCTATTCAACGCCTATGCAGCCACCACAACCTGCCCAAAGCAATGTAGGTAATTCAAGTGATAATGATAAGATTTTTCAATTACTTACTACTTTGACTCAGGGAGTCCAAACCCAAAACAAAGAGAGGAAAAATCAAGACAAAAGGTTGGACCACTTGGAAAAGCAAATTGGGCAGATAGCGGAGTTTGTAGGACAATTTTGCGACCAAGGCAAACTCCCTCGTTCAACCATTGTAAATCAGAAGGGAGGATTTGAAACCACCAATGCTATCATGTTAAGAAGTGGCAAGGAGGTTGGAACGGACCCTCAACCATCAAAATCAAATCACAAGGAAGATGAAAGATTGCAATTTGAGGAAGAGGACTACACCCAACCCACGGCAAGGGTGGAAACACCTTTGCCGGAGGCACCTATTGCTCCTACGCCATCTAATTCAAGTAAGGTTGTTCCAAATTTAATTAGTTCTAACCCCATTCCACCTAATATCCCTATTCCTTGCAGGTTCATGATTTCCAAGGAAGAAGAAAGTGAAAAAGACACCTTGGAAGCCCTTCCAAAGGTGAAAAGTAGGGAATATCATGAATTCATTGATGCGAAATTTATACGCACACAAATTAAACCCTCTTTTTTGACAATTGTAGTATAAGTATAAGTAGGGATCATTCTGGACCGGGGATTAGGAGGGATTGCAAATCTCTTGGAAACTGACTCAAAAACGTAAAAACACAAACTAAAACACTATACTAAACTCGAAGAATTCAAAACTAAAAATAAGAAAGATTAAGACTAAGACTTCAACGAAATAGGGGGGAATTGGATTTGGACGAATTTAAACTAAAATGAATACTTGGAAACAAAACAAATTGTAAATATGGATTTGACGGAAATGAATGGATGGGAAGCTAGCTAAGGGTTCTTTCTCTACACATGATATTTATGCATATGAATCAATTTCCAGTTATTCCTTCATTGAATTATGAACGACAATGCCCCAAATTAACCGTGACATCACTAGTTAACCCTCAGATTTTCCTTATATTATTGGATTGGATGGCATCATTCGACAACCCAAAACATTCTCAAAAGTTCCCTACATGTCATCATAATAGAGATACAATCGAAGATCATTAAGAATAATGAAAACCATAAGCATTGACAAAGCATTTGCAACTATGACATCATGTTACTCATGCTAAGAATTAAACTTAACGCGATCGTGACAAGCGACCTTTACTACTTTCAAGTATAAGTTAGTAACGATTATGTGAAACCTCCTTAAACTTTAGCCACATATTCATGCATGCTAATTAAGTGTCGACCCTCAATCAACAAACACAAATAAGTTAATCATCAAATAGTTAAGCCAATTGCATTCACGAATCAAGAGTTCATAACCGGAATTCATCAATTCATATCACATAAATAATCATGGTATTGAAATCACCCCTAGCCAAAAAGGGTTTAGTTCCTCATAACTTTGAAATCAAAGAAACACCTAAACATTCCAACAACTCAAACTTGAATTGTATGAACGTTTAGGCACTCTTCTCTTCCATTCCTCATATTACAAAACAAAGAGAATTGAATTTAAACATTGAAATCAAAGAAACGCGTAAACATTCCAACAACTCAAACGTGAATTGTATGAACGTTTAGGCCCTCTTATCTTCCTCGTTGTTGTAGCACAAGGTCTAAGGTGAGGTTTGGGGAATTATGGAAATGGATGAGGAATGGTGGAATGGGGACTCACGGTTTTGGATTCTAAGGGGAAGTGTTTGTGTTAGTTGTGGTGTGTGAAATGGAGAGATGGAATTTGGATTCTAAGGGAGACTCACGGCTAAGAGAGAAAGGGATGTGTTTGTGGTGTGTTGTGTATAAAATGAGATGTTCATGAATGAATGAATGCAAGGGTATTTATAGGAGTAGTGGAGGGAACATATGGCTATGTCATTTGTAGGTGAAGTAGGTGGATGTTGTAGGTGAAGTAGGTGGATGTTGTAGGTGAATTAGGTGGATGTTGTAGGTGAAGTAGGTGGATGTTGTAGGTGAAGTAGGTGGATGTTGTAGATGATTATGAGTGATAAGTGATAAGTGTATGATATGTTAAGTGATAAGTGAATGATTATGATAAGTGATAAATGAATGTATGATATAATAAGTGGTGAATGATAAGTGATAAGTGGTGATGATATGTGATAAGTAATGAGTGGTGATGATAAGTATGGAGCATGTGAATTAACTAATGAAGGAAATGCATGTGCAATGACAATGTGTTAGAATGGATGTGTGTTATGCATGGCATGATTGGGATTAGGAAAGGTTTTAAATGTCCTAAAACTAAAGAGAACAAGGTTCCAACACTTTGGTCTTCAATTAGGTCTTCAATTTCGTCCAACACTTTGGCTCCAAGCATAAGCTATCCATCCTTAGCCCAAAAGTGCTCCAAAAGTCTCCAAAATGCATCTTTTTGCTCCTTTAGCCCTTTGGACCTATAAACACACGAAAATAGCTTAAAGTACTAAAATAACTAAAGAAACATAACGTAAATGCACGAGAACAAGCCATTTAAGTCGCATGAATATGCTCCTATCAAATACCCCCACACTTAGCTTTTGCTAGTCCTCGAGCAAAACAAAAAAACAAAACAAAAAGAACAAAACACAACCTACACCTTCCAACAATCGTCTCAGATTTCCAATGCACATGACAAATTAAAAATCATTATTCTCACAGATTTGAGCCATCTTTACACTTAAGTACATTCTTACTCATAGTCACCACATACTAGTTCACAATTAAGCATTTAAAACCATGTTTTGAATGTAGTAACATGCCTTAGAGAATTCCCTCAATTTCTTACTAGATGTACTCTCGTTTTTCACACAGATTTTCTGACTACACACCCTACACTAGGTATATGTGAGAAGATTGATGTAAACATGTAGACGAACACTCACATATGTTATAATAAGGAAAGCATTTTCTGGAGTTAATAAGCATGTTTAGATATGATCTCATGAATGGAATGCTACTACTTAGATGCGAGAACCAGTGACACCATATGCTCATACCAAGTTCAAACTCCACAAATTGAAATACTTAACACTCAAGATAGAAGTCAAGGGTTGTAACGGGGCTTGGGGTATGTGGATAACAAAGAAGGGATATGGAAAACAAAGGTTTTTAAAGAAATAGTGAGCAAAGCATTTGAATCAACTTAGAATTCACTTTTGAATGAAAACTCAACTTTTGAACAAAAAGGGAGAATTTAGACAATTTACGCCCAGAATTGGTGTTTTGGAACCTTTCTTCAATCACTTATTCTTTCATTTTTTTTTTTTTTTTTTTTTTTTTTTCTTTTTCTTTTCTTTTGAATCTCAAAACATAAACACTTAAACATTCTCTCCCCCACACTTATTTTCTTTCATAATGTAACTCAAAAAGAATTCAATTAAGTCATGCTCACTATCTTTTAAGAACAAGGGTGGGGATTGTCCTAAACTAGGCTAGGTGAGGAAAATGTGGGTAAACAAGGCTCAACGGGGTTAAAACTTACAACATATACGAAGTATGGGAAGTAAGGCTATTTGGCTATGGTGGTGGTCACTACACAACTTCTTCTTGAATATGTGTTATGCAAATCAATAACATGCTTTGAATGAAATGGGCATGAGTTCTAGCATTTAGTTCTATCATGATACAATTGCATTCTAAGTAGCAACCAAGCAAGGAATAATGAGATCATGCAACAACTTTAGAAAATAAAGAATCACAGAAAATAACTCTCCAAAGAAAGTAATGGCTCGAGTCTCACAGGGATGTAGCGTTTGTTTGAGTTTCTTCCTTCAAGCATGTTACAAAAACGAATTTTTCTTTTATGATTGCATGTGAAGTCATACATTATAACCATAACCAAGCATATACCAAGAGTAAATCAAACTTTTCTCTATGTTTATAACTCTTTTTAACCGTCATGCAATTATAAACCAAATCCTTATCATTGTGTTGGAAGGTACCCTAAGACACAAACACACAAAAACAACTCAAAACACTCTTTTTAGGCTTTTTTTTTTTAAAACATGTTTTTCAAATTTTTATGTGATTTTCGGAGTTATAAAAACAAAACATCTAAAACACTCTAAAACAACTTAAAAACACCTTAAAACAGTAAGGAACAACATTTGAAGTTATGGGCGATAAAATCTCACGAATTTGTATCAACGACATTGGTTACCCCCCCCACACTTAAATCAAACATTGTCCTCAATGTTTTAAGCATAGATTCACATAAAACATAAGTAAACACATAAAAAGCATTTAAACATACTAAACATGGCAGAATGTAAATAACAAAGAGAAGAGTTTAGAGACGCAAATCTGGTTGTGGAATGTAAATTCCATCTTCTCCTTGTTGATTGCATTGAGGCTTGATGTTGTTGATTCCACAGGGGTTCCTCCCATCGTTGATTTTCCTTTGTGCTACTCTTGAACTGGGCAGCAGGATGGTTCTTTTGGTTTCCCCCGAAGGTCTGAGCTTCCTCCTGTTATCTGTTTCTTTGTTCAATCTTTGCAGGAGTGGTCCCTTCTCTGGAAGTGTAACAACCGTTGAAGATGACTACTCGAGAGCAACGCTAGGTAAGCAATCAGGAATAGATTCCAGGCAGTTGACTCCAGATCGGAAGACTGACTCCAAGTGCCGGCTGATTGCTTCTTTTACTTTGCCATGCAAGTAAGAACAAGGACAAAGAAAAAGACAGGGAAAGAGCATGATATGAGATACTTTTGCTTTTGACCTTGATGATATGAGATACCTTTGCTTTGAAGAAGCGGTGAATGAATCAGCACATGCTTCAATCCGCCGTTTCCTCCTGGGTCATATGTACTCCAGGCATCTGGTATCATCTTTGGGGAAGAAGAAAGAATTGAGTATTTTGAAAGGCTTTGCTGGGAGTGCGCCCTCAGAGGTGAGGGAGAGTTGGGCATTTTCTTCAGGTTTGCCCTGCCATAAAAGACGAAGGTCGACATATATAGAGATAATATCAAGTGGTGGTACTTTTTACCCTTGTCGACAAACGTTTTGATCCCGCAAATCTGGCTCTTTGAAATAGTGGCGCCTCTTCGATCTTTGAATACGCCTCTTCGATTTCTGAGCAGGCGCCCCTTCGCTTTCTGAACGACGCCCCTTCGCTTTCTGAACGACACGTGGTAGTGCAGATGCGGCTCCTTTTGACAAAGCTGCACGCGTCTTCTGAAAAGCAGAGAAAGCGAGCCGAACTTTGCGCTTGTCGGCTAAAGATGTGTAGTTGCGATGATGGCCTCCACGTGTTTTCAGCTTTGTCAGAAATCTTTTGACAAAGTTGAACGCGTTTTCTGAAAAGCCGAGGGAGCGTCGCCTAACTTACGCCGGAAAATCCGGCTCTTTGAATCGGTGGACGCGTCGCCTTGGCATTTTATAGAGCTATCGATCACCGCCAACATACACACTCTGAAGATTTCCCATTCCTGAAACTCGACTCCGGCCCTTTGTGAAATTTTTAACTCCATCCACCCCTTCTCTTTGAACACTTTTGAAAAAAAATGGCAAACTCATCGAACCTTAGCTTAGATTTGAGTCTCAGCAGCGATCCGGTTGCGCCCCGTCAAGGTAATGTATGGCGCCCTTCTTTTTTATCTTCTAACGGTCCTCTTTCAGGTGAAGACTCTGTGATGCAGGACGCCACAACAGCTACAATAGTAGCTAAAAACCTCCTCACTCCAAAAGATAGTAGGCTGCTGTCAGGACGGTCCGATGAGTTGGCCGTTCAAGAGTCCCTCGCACTTAGTGTTCAGTGTGCGAGTTCTGTGTCCAACATGGGCCAACGCCTGCTTGCCCGCTCCCGTCAGGTGGAATCATTGATGGCAGAGGTGGAAAGTCTCAAGCAGGAGATCAAACTGCTTAAGTACGAGAATAGAAGTTTGCACGTGCTTGCCAACAACTATTCGACGGGTATGAAGAGGAAGCTTGATGAGCTACAAGAATCCAATGGTCGGATGCAAAGTGACCGTCAAACTGACCGTCAAAGGCTTGCGGCTTACTTCCAGAGGCACATTTTTCCGGGCTCATCCAGCGTTTGGCCAAGTATTGAGGCCTCTTCTTTGATGCCTCCCGCTCCGATACCTTCCGCCCCGATGCCTTCCGCCTCGATGCCTTCTGCTCCGATGCCTTCCGCATCTATGCCTCCTGCTTCTAGAGTTTTGCCCAGTAGTGGGGCTTCAAGTAAACGCCCTTTGTGAAGCTCCATCATTCTGCCATGTTTTTTTTTTTTTTTTTTTTTTTTTTACATAAATAAAATCAAACGGCATGGAATTGGTCCTTGAATGGAAGGTGATACTTGAAGTGAACCGGCATTGGTTCAAATTCTAAAGTGGGTGCCTGGATCATTAACAACATATTAGTATAAAAGAAAATTGAAATTCGGGGAGGCGGCTTACCTGTGTGCTCCGACATAAACTCAAGAATAAACACCACTCGCTGGAAAGTTTCAGGGATATTGGACTTGGCCAGATTGCATGTGAGTATTGGTCCTTGTCTTGTGTCATAAAATTCAATTTCTTTGGGGTTGTTTGCCTCAAGTATATCCTTTTCTAGACATTCCCCAGTCACATCTTGCTCTTGATTCTTTGGAAAGGATTCGAAGATGCCTTTCTCACCCTCTTCTTCCTTGGATTGCATAATCCTGCAAGGAATAGGGACATTCAGTGGAACGGGGTTAGAAATAATTAACTTTGGAACAACCTTACCTGAATTGGATGGCGTAGGAGCGATAGGTGCCTGCGGCAAAGGTGTTTCCACCCTTGCCATAGGTTGCGTGTGTTCCTCTTCCTCAATTAGCAGCTCCTCATCCACTTCTTGCTCTTGAATTTGTTTCATGAACTCCATAATCTGCCCAATTTGCTCCTCCCATTTACCCAACTTCTTGTCTTGATTTTGTTCGTCCTTGGTTTGAGTTTGGACTTCCTGCGTCAAAGTAGTAAGTAATTGAAAAATCGTATCATTATCACTTGAATTACTTACATTGCTTTGGGCAGGTTGTGGTGGCTGCATAGGCGTTGTATAGAACTCCTCATATGGTTGCCAATATTCTCCTTGTTGAGTCTCCTCGACTTGGTTTTGTGAGCCCTGCACCAAACAAAGTAATTCATTAAGCTTTTGATTATAATCTATTGACGAACTTGAGTTTGGTTGGGCATATTGAATATGAGGTTGTGGTGGATGCATAGACGTTGAATAGAACTCCTCATAAGGCTGCCAATATCCTTCTTGTTGAGCCTCATTGTCTTGATTTTGTAAGCCCTGCACCAAACAAATTAATTCATCAAGCTTTTGGTTATAATTTATTGACGAACTTGAGTTTGGTTGGGCATATTGAATATGAGGTTGTGGTGGCTGCCAATATCCTCCTTGTTGAGCATTTTGAGGTTCCCACCACATAGAGTTTGAATGATCACTCCAATCCGAATTGTAAGTATTGGAAAACACGTTATTCCTTGATTGAAGATTAGATATATCAACTCTTTGCATTTGGGACCTTTCCATGAGCTGTGACAAAAGAGAAGCGTTATCAAGTGCCATGTTGTTCTTAACAAACAAAACACAAATAAAAACAAAAACTAAATCTAAAAGACAATATAGAAACAAACAATCCAAGGGATTAGCAAATTTTCTAATCCCCGGCAACGGCGCCAAAATTTGATGCGAAATTTATACGCACACAAATTAAACCCTCTTTTTTGACAATTGTAGTATAAGTATAAGTAGGGATCGTTCTGGACCGGGGATTAGGAGGGATTGCAAATCTCTTGGAAACTGACTCAAAAACGTAAAAACACAAACTAAAACACTATACTAAACTCGAAGAATTCAAAACTAAAAATAAGAAAGATTAAGACTAAGACTTCAACGAAATAGGGGGGAATTGGATTTGGACGAATTTAAACTAAAATGAATACTTGGAAACAAAACAAATTGTAAATATGGATTTGACGGAAATGAATGGATGGGAAGCTAGCTAAGGGTTCTTTCTCTACACATGATATTTATGCATATGAATCAATTTCCAGTTATTCCTTCATTGAATTATGAACGACAATGCCCCAAATTAACCGTGACATCACTAGTTAACCCTCAGATTTTCCTTATATTATTGGATTGGATGGCATCATTCGACAACCCAAAACATTCTCAAAAGTTCCCTACATGTCATCATAATAGAGATACAATCGAAGATCATTAAGAATAATGAAAACCATAAGCATTGACAAAGCATTTGCAACTATGACATCATGTTACTCATGCTAAGAATTAAACTTAACGCGATCGTGACAAGCGACCTTTACTACTTTCAAGTATAAGTTAGTAACGATTATGTGAAACCTCCTTAAACTTTAGCCACATATTCATGCATGCTAATTAAGTGTCGACCCTCAATCAACAAACACAAATAAGTTAATCATCAAATAGTTAAGCCAATTGCATTCACGAATCAAGAGTTCATAACCGGAATTCATCAATTCATATCACATAAATAATCATGGTATTGAAATCACCCCTAGCCAAAAAGGGTTTAGTTCCTCATAACTTTGAAATCAAAGAAACACCTAAACATTCCAACAACTCAAACTTGAATTGTATGAACGTTTAGGCACTCTTCTCTTCCATTCCTCATATTACAAAACAAAGAGAATTGAATTTAAACATTGAAATCAAAGAAACGCGTAAACATTCCAACAACTCAAACGTGAATTGTATGAACGTTTAGGCCCTCTTATCTTCCTCGTTGTTGTAGCACAAGGTCTAAGGTGAGGTTTGGGGAATTATGGAAATGGATGAGGAATGGTGGAATGGGGACTCACGGTTTTGGATTCTAAGGGGAAGTGTTTGTGTTAGTTGTGGTGTGTGAAATGGAGAGATGGAATTTGGATTCTAAGGGAGACTCACGGCTAAGAGAGAAAGGGATGTGTTTGTGGTGTGTTGTGTATAAAATGAGATGTTCATGAATGAATGAATGCAAGGGTATTTATAGGAGTAGTGGAGGGAACATATGGCTATGTCATTTGTAGGTGAAGTAGGTGGATGTTGTAGGTGAAGTAGGTGGATGTTGTAGGTGAATTAGGTGGATGTTGTAGGTGAAGTAGGTGGATGTTGTAGGTGAATTAGGTGGATGTTGTAGGTGAAGTAGGTGGATGTTGTAGGTGAAGTAGGTGGATGTTGTAGATGATTATGAGTGATAAGTGATAAGTGTATGATATGTTAAGTGATAAGTGAATGATTATGATAAGTGATAAATGAATGTATGATATAATAAGTGGTGAATGATAAGTGATAAGTGGTGATGATATGTGATAAGTAATGAGTGGTGATGATAAGTATGGAGCATGTGAATTAACTAATGAAGGAAATGCATGTGCAATGACAATGTGTTAGAATGGATGTGTGTTATGCATGGCATGATTGGGATTAGGAAAGGTTTTAAATGTCCTAAAACTAAAGAGAACAAGGTTCCAACACTTTGGTCTTCAATTAGGTCTTCAATTTCGTCCAACACTTTGGCTCCAAGCATAAGCTATCCATCCTTAGCACAAAAGTGCTCCAAAAGTCTCCAAAATGCATCTTTTTGCTCCTTTAGCCCTTTGGAACTATAAACACACGAAAATAGCTTAAAGTACTAAAATAACTAAAGAAACATAACGTAAATGCACGAGAACAAGCCATTTAAGTCGCATGAATATGCTCCTATCATTCATCAAAGAGGACGTTCTTGAGATACACAACCCCAAAGAAGTTGAATTTTATGACACAGGACAAGGAACAATCCTCACACATAATCTGTCCAAGGGCAAAGTTCCTGAAATGTTCAAAGAAGATGTGTTTATCCTTGAGTTCATGTCGGAGCACACAGGTAAGCCGCCTCCCCGAATTTCAATTTTCTTTTATACTAATATGTTGTTAATGATTCAGGCATCCACTCTAGAACTTAAACCATTAACGGATCATCTCAAGTATTTCTTCCCATTCAAAGATCAATTTCATGCCGTGGGCTAAAAAAAAAAAAAAAAAAAAAAAAAAACATGATACTTGGTGGAACGAAGATGGAGCAGGAGGCATCGGAGTAGGAGGCATCGAAGATGGATCATTCGAGGCCTCAATACTTGGTGGAACGCTAGATGACCCAGGAAAAAGGTGCATCTGGAGGAAAGCCGAAAGCCTTTGACGGTCACTTTGAATTCGGCCTTCAGATTCTTGCAGCTCATCAAGCTTCCTCTTCATGCCCGTCGAATAATTATTTGCAAGCACGTGCAAACTTCTATTCTCGTGCTTAAGCTGCTTGATCTTTTACTTAAGATTTTCCACCTCCGCCATCAATGATTCAACTTGACGGGATCGAGCAAGTAGGTGTTGGCCCATGTTGGACACAGAGCCCGCACACTGAACACTGAGAGCTAGGGACTCTTGAACGGCCAACTCATCGGACCGTCCTGAAAGCAGCCTATTATCTTTAGGAGTGAGGAGGTTCCTAGCTACTATCGTAGCTGTTGTTGCATCCGTCATCATGGAGTCTTCACCTGTAAGAGGGCCATTAGAAGATAAGAAAGACGGGCACCATACCTTAGCCTGACGCGGCGCACCCGGATCACTGCTGAGACTCAAATCTAAGCAAAGGTTAGATGGATTAGCCATTTTCAAAGGGTTAAAAGAGAAGGGTTGGATATAGTAAAATCTCAAAGGGCTGGAGACGATTTTCACGAATGGGCAATCTTCAAAGTGTGCATGTTAGAGGTGATCGAGACCACTATAAAAGGAGAGGCGACACAACCACCAATTCAAACAACCGGATTTTCCTGCGTAAAGTTCGCCAACACTTTTTCGGCTTTTCAGATAACGCGTGCAACTTTGTCAAAAGATCTCTGACAAAGTTGAAAACGCGTGGAGGTCATCATCCCAATACACACTTTTGCCGACAAGCGTGGGTGACAGAGCCGCATCCGCACTACTACTTGCCGTTCAGAAATCGAAGAGGCGTTTGTTCAGAAATCGAAGAGGCGCTTGCTCAGAAATCAAAGAGGTAACACCCTCCGAACCTAAAAAGCTGGGCCGCTTATTCAAGGATCGAAGTGTCATCACTCTTTTTCAAAAAGCCTGATTTGCTGGATCAAAATTTTTGTCGACAATGGTAAAAGAACAGTACCACCACTTGCTATTGGGAAATCCCTATATATGTCGACCTTCATCTTTTATGGCAAGGCAGACCTGTAAAAAAATGCCCAACTCTTCCTCACCTCTGAGGGCGCACTCCCAGCAAAGCCTCTCGAAATACTCAATTTTTTCTTCTTCCCCAAAGAAGATACCAGATGCCTGGAGTACAAATGAAGTAGGAAGAAACAGTAGATCGAAGCATGTGGAGACAAGCACAACAAATACATGTGCTGATTCATTCGCCGCTTCTTCAAAAGCAAAGGTATCTTATATCATCAAGGTCAAAAGCAAAAGTATCTCATATCATGCTCTTTCCCTGTCTTTTCCTTTATCCTTGTTCTTACTCGCATAGCAAAGTGAAAGAGAGCAATCAGCCGGCACTTGGAGTCAGTCTTCCGATCTGGAACCGACTGCCTGGAATCTATTCCCTGGTTGCTTACCTAGCGTTGCTCTCGAGTAGTCATCTTCAACGGTTGATACACTTCCAGAGAAGGGACCACTTCTGCAAGGGGAGCAAGTAAGGCAAGTGAAAATGATACATTGAAGCATGTGGAGACAAGCGCAACAACTATGCTGAGTTATCCTCTAACCCTCTTCAATACGAATTGGAGAGATTGAACAAAGAAACAGATAAAAGGAGTAAGCTCAGACCTTCGGGGGAGACCAAAAGAATCCTCCAGCCCAGTTCAAGATTAAGCCTGTGGAATCACCAATATCAAGCCTCAATGCAATCACCAAGGAGAAGATGGAATTTACACTCCATAACCAGATTTGCGTCCCTAAACTCTTCTCTTTGTTAGTTACATTATGCCATGTTTAGTATGTTTAAGTGTTGTTTATGTGTTTACTTATGTGTTGTGTGAATCTATGCTTAAAACATTGAGGACAATGTTTGATTTAAGTGTGGGGGGGTAACTAAGTATATTTGATGCAAATTCGTGGGATTTTATCACCCATGACTTCAAGTGTTGTTCCTTGCTGTTTTAAAGTGTTTTTAAGCTATTTTGGAGTGTTTTAGTGTGTTTTGTTTTATAACTCCGAAAATCACATAAAAATTTGAAAAACATGTTTTGAAAAACCTAAAAAGAGTGTTTTGAGTCGTTTTTGTGTGTTTGTGTCTTAGGGTACCTTCCAACACAATGATGAGGATTTGGTTTGTAATTGTATGGCTGTTAAAGAGAGTTATAAACATGGATGAAAGTTTGATTTACTCTTGGTATATGCTTGGTTATGGTTATAATGTATGACTTTACATGCAATCATAAAAGAAAAATTCGTTTTTGTAACATGCTTGAAGGAAGGAACTCAAACAAACGCTACAACCTTGTGAGACTTGAGCCTAAACGTTATTTAGAGAGTTAAAATCTGTGCATTATTGTTTTCTAAAGTCGTTGCTTGGTCTCATTATTCTTTGCTTGGTTACTACTTAGAAGGCGTTTCATCATATAGTTCCAAATGCTAGAACTCATGCCCATTTCATTCGAAGCATGTTATTGATTTGCATAACACATATTCAAGAAGAAGTTGTGTAGTGACCACCACCAAAGCCAAATTGCCGTGTATCCTACTTCATTATATGTTTAAGTTAACCCCGTTGAGCATTGTTTAGCCTTTATTCTTTGTTAACCCACATTATCCTCACCTAGCCTAGTTTAGGACAGTCCACACCCTTGTTCTTAAAAGATAGTGAGCATGACTTAAATAAATTCCTTTTGAGTTACATTATGAAAGCAAAATGAGTGTGGGGGAGAGAATGTTTTGTTCTTAAGTGTTTATGTATGTTTTGAGATTCAAAAGAAAAGAAAAAAATTGTGAAAAACATATGAAAAAGGAAAACAGAAAAGAAAAGAAAGAAAGAAAGGAAAAAAAGCTTGTTCTCCCTTTTTGTTCAAAAGTTGAGTTTTCATTCAAAAGTGAATTCTAAGTTGATTCAAGTGCTTTGCTCATTATTTCTTTAAGAACCTTTGTTTTCCATATCCCTTCTTTTTTATCCACACACCCCAAGCCCCATTATAACCCGTGACTTCAATCTTGAGTGTTATGTGTTTCAATTTGTGGAGTTTGAACTTGGTATGAGCATATGGTGTCACTGGTTCTTGCATCTAAGTAGGAGCATTCCATTCATGAGATCATACCTAAACATGCTTATTAACTCCAGAAATTGCTTCCTTTGAGATACATATATGTGAGTGTTCGTTTTCATGTTTACATCAATCTTCTCACATGTAACTAGATTAGGGTGTGTAGTTAGAAAATCTGAGTGAAAATTGAGTGCATATCTTGTAAGGAATTGAGCAAATTCTCTAAGGCATGTTACTACATTCAAAACATGGTTTTAAATGCTTAATTGTGAACTAGTATGTGGTGACTATGATTAAGTATGTACTTAAGTATAAGGATGACTAAACTCCATGTGAGTAATGTTCTTGAACATGTCATGTGCATTAAGAATCCCTGAGACCATTGTTGGAAGGTGTAGGTTGTGTTTTGTTCGTTTTGTCTAGTTTCGTGTTCTTTTGTTGTTTTGTTTTGCTCGAGGACTAGCAAAAGCTAAGTGTGGGGGAATTTGATAGGAGCATATTTAGGCGACTTACTTAGCTTGTTTTCGTGCATTTATATTGTTAATTCCTAGTTTTTTTAGTAGTTTAAGCCATTTTCGTGTGTTTTTAGGTTCATATAGCTAAGGAAGCAAAAAGATGCATTTTGGAGCATTTTGGAGCAAAATTGGACTTGGAATGGATAGCTTATGTTTGGAACAAAAGGAATGGACGAAATTGAAGACCTAAAGATCTTATGTTTGAGCAATATCAAGGACTCCTACCTATTCTAGGTCACAAAACAATGTCCCTTGCAACATTAAAACCCTTGCCGTGTGTCCCTTGGTGTTTCCCTTCCTTGCCATGCAAGGAAGGGCCTTGTTTCCTGTTTTAAACCATTTACACATCATTCCCATTCACCACAGAAATTCATCCATTCACTCCATTCCACACATCCACATACCTTTCCATTCAGCCATTCACACCAACACAACACTTAGCCGTGCAAAATACTACCATTTCTTAATCAGTCATCCATTTTCTCCCATTCTAACACACATTGCCGTGCATCCCCTTGAAATTCCAGCCATCCCACTTCATCATTTCAGCCACCATGACATTATTCCTTCATCATTGCACCACATTCAGCCATTCACCCCTTTTCCCCACACCTTGCCGTGCACATGCATTCCCCTTTTGCAATTTCAGCTTTCCACCAAGCAACCTAGCTGTCATTCCACATGCATTCACTCTTAATCATTCAACCATGCAGCCACACATTCATTCTCCACCTTTGTGCCGTGTTTCCCCCTTCATTCCAGCCATTCCACATGTCTTTCCAACCTAGCCACATCCACATGCATCCATAATCATTCACTCACCTTGCAGCCACATGCATTCCCCTTTGCAATTCCAGCTTTCCACCAACAAATCTAGCTGTCACTCACATGCATTTCCTTCATTATTTCAGCCACATATCCTCCCATTCTCCCTATAAAACCATGCATTCCCTCACCAACAAGGGAACCCCCCTTTGCCGTGCAAAACACCTTCATTTCCAGCATCTTCCCCTTAGAATTCCTGGGGATTCATTCATACACAAATTCACACCAACAAAGAGCCCTTTGTGCCGTGCCAACCACACACCATTCCATCCATTCATTCAGCCACAAGCAACACCACACACCATTCCTCCATACAAATACCACCCCAAAACCTATCCTTAGACCTTGTGCCGCAACAAAGAGGAAGATAAGAGGGCCTAAACGTTCATACAATTCAAGTTTGAGTTGTTGGAATGTTTAGGTGTTTCTTTTCCTTTGATTTCAATGTTTAATTTCAATTCTCTTTGTCTTGTACGTATGAGGAACTAAACCCCCCCCCCTTGGCTAGGGGGGGATTCGAAATACATGTTTATGCTTGCAATATGATTTGATTACTTCTAATTGCGCTTCATGAGTTGTGGATTCAATTTGTTTAACTGTTTGATTGATAACTTATTTATGTATGTTTATTGAGAGTGCACGCTTAATTTTCATGCATGAATATGACGCTAGAATATAAGTGAGTTTCACCTAATAGTTATGAACTTATATTCACAAGTAGTAAAGGTTGATGATCTCAATCGCGTTAAGTAAATTCTTGGCATAAGTTTCATGCAGTTCATAGTAACGAGTGCTTCGTCAATGCTTATGGTTTTCAAAGAACTTAATGATTCTTGCTTGTATCTCTATTATGCAGTTCATATAGGGAACTTGTGGGGAATGCTTTGGGTTGTCGTATGCAATCATCCAATTCAATAACGTTGGGAAAATCTGAGGGTTAATTAGTGCAATTCACGGTTAATCTGGGGCGTTGAGAATTCATGGTTTATTGAAAAGCAATTGGAAATCGTTTTATATGCAAGTATAACATGTGTGGAGATGAACCCCTTAGCTAGCATTCATCCATATTTTCATCATATTCATATTTACATTCTGCCTTTAATTACAATCTGTTCATTTAGTTTAATTTCGTCAAAACCTAAATCCCACTTTACTTTAATGTCCAATTTAGTTAGAAAGTGTCTTAGTTTGTGTTTATAAGTGTTTTGATTCAATTTGTTAAACAAATTCGTCCAGATTCACCAAAGTGCTCAAAACTGCCCAGAAAGTGTTTTTAAGGTAGTTTTGAGTGTTTTGGGTGATGTTTGAGTCTTTTGGTTTGTTTTAGTGTTTTAAGCGTTTAGTTTCGCATTCTTTGAGTCTAGTTTAGTGTTTTAAACTTTATTTTACGTTTTTGAGTCAGTTTCCAAGTGATTTGCAATCCCTCCTAATCCCCGGTTAAGAACGATCCCTACTTATATCTATACTACAATTGTCAAAAAGAGGGTTTAATTTGTGTGCGTATAAATCTCGCATCAACGATTCGTATTGTTCGTTATTTGAAGGCTACTCCAGGTTAAGGTTATTATTTCGTTCTGACAACCAGACCAAGTTAACTGCGTTTTGTGATTCTGATTGGGCAGGTTGTCCTATCACTTGCCGTTCGACTACTGGGTATTGTGTATTCTTGGGCGGTTCTTTGATTTCATGGCGGACAAAACGGCAGAAAACTGTTTCGCTCTCTTCAGCAGAGGCAAAATATAGGGCTATGGCAGGTGCTTGTTTTGTTGAAGGATTTGAACATTCTTTTGGTTGGTCCTTCCATTTTATTTTGTGATAATCAAGCAGCGTTACATATAGCTGCCAATCCTGTTTTTCATGAACAAACTCGTCACATTGAGATGGATTGTCACTTTATACGAGATAAGATTGTAGATGGCACAATAGAGACCAAACATGTGGGTACGGCATAACAGTTGGCAGACTTGTTTACCAAACCTCTTGGGAAAGAAAAGTTTTCGAGTATGTTACGCAAGTTGGGAGTTCTTGACATCCACTCTCCAACTTGAGGGGGAGTGTTAGACAAATAAAGAATATGGTTGGAGTCCTTGTGTAATTATAGTCCTAATTGTAGTTGTATTCCTAATTTGTAGGGATTTTTCCTTGCTATACAAGGCATGTAATTGTATATAATATCATTCACGTATCAATAACAAATATGCTTTTTTAGCCTTCATACCTTTTTCTTACAGTGATTGGCTTTTTTTCCCATAATTGGCGATACTCAGATCCATGTCGTGGGATCAAGTTGCCAACTCCTTAAATGTTCTTGGTTTTATGCCTTGGAGGATGTAATGTAAGCTCAATGTATGCCTTGAACACATCTTAATGAATGAGGTTGTAAAAGGCCAATATTTGCAATCCAGACTTAACGAGCACCATCTGTTGATGTAGTTGACGATAGGTTCATCCTTGCACTGCTTTGTACTTGTCAGCTCTAGCATGCTTACAGTGTGGCAAGTATTATAGAAGCAGTTGAGGAATTCCCTTTCAGGTTGATCCTAGTTGTTGGTAGACTCGGGCTCGAGGTCGGTGTACCAATCAAAGGCATTACCTTTAGTGAGCACACGAATTGCTTGACAATGTAGTCTCCTTCCGTCCCATCATTATTGCAAGTTTCAATGAAATAGGCAATATGTTATTTGGGATTGCCTTTAAGGCGTCAATCTTCTTAGAATAAGGCTTTAAATACAGCACGGAGTTATGTGAGCTCCCTTCATATTGCGCCTTGATGGTGTTAGTGATCATTTCCTCCAGCTGCTGGATAGAGAGAGATTCAATGATCGTTGTTGCTTGGTCTAGCTTCTTCTCTGCTTTTTCTATCGAATGCTCTTCATATTCGTCAATATCCTTCTTTTGTAGGTCAACATTTAGGTCGTGGTTAGCTTTTTCATCATGCTGCAACTCCACTCGATTGACGAGTGTGGCAATTTGCAAGTCATTTTTCTCCACGATCCTTGTTAGCTTTGCAATTGCTTCATTCATTTGAGCTAGCTGATCCTCAATAGAAGTCGCACCAGTAGTCATAACTTACATGGGTACAAGATACAAGCTGCTGTTTGAGTTGGCATCAGAAGTCAAGAACTCGGAGTACCTCCTCAGGCTTTCTTACTTTGGCACCCTTAGCGAGACCAGGGTGATCACGGGCTCGTGCCTCAGGTGCTCTTACTCGTTCGGCAGGGTTGATGCAGGAGTGGAAGGCACGACAGAAATAGTTCATGCCTTGCTTTAGGTTGTGACGCCTGTAGTGTCCCCACTTATGGCAAGGATGTT
Source organism: Pyrus communis (assembly GCF_041283825.1). Lineage (NCBI taxonomy): Eukaryota > Viridiplantae > Streptophyta > Magnoliopsida > Rosales > Rosaceae > Pyrus > Pyrus communis. The sequence goes on along the minus strand of NC_142570.1, from coordinate 18,533,306 downwards.
TTTGTTTTTCGCGTTGGTTGCAGGAATAGCTTGATCATTTTAGTCTTTAAATTTGATGTAGATGCGTAGGTTGTTGATCTGAAGGTCGCGATGACTTGATCTTGGAAGAACGATTGAATGACTACTTAAAGTTTTGAGACTGAAACAATGCCTTGGATGGTCTTCACCTCAAAGTTACAGCAAAGGTAGAGTTGATGTAGGACTTCGTTGATTCAAGGGTCTTAACGACTTGATCTTGAATCGAACGTCGTTACAAGTTTTGTGCTTGCAACAAATTCTTCAAGGAATTGGCATAAGTGCTTGTTGATTCTTCAATGGAATGCTTCGGCTTTGGTCGAAAGAAAGCTTCGGCTTTGGTTGTCAGTTCATCAAAGAGAGCTTTGGCAGTGCATTAGTCTTCAAAGATTTGTGTTGAGATTCTTCTTAATGTGTAATTTTTCGACCCCTTTGTATGTCTTGGGTCCTTGTATTTATAGACTTCCAAAGCTATACCTTTGGATGAATTTGGCCTTGATTTGTGTCTTGATTCGTCCATGGGAAAATTTAGGCATATTTTGTGTCTTAATTTCAGCCACCTTCCTCATATTTGCTGAAATTTATAGGCCTTGTTGCCTATTTGTGAGCAATCTTCAATTCTTGCTTATTTTGTGAAGATGCTTTGGTTTTCTTTCTGGTTTTTTTAGAGATTTTGGGCCCCTTGCCGATTTTAATGGGGATTTTCTCCCTTTTGTCAAATTTGGGAATGTTTTACATTTCCTTTGCTTGGTTTATGTCATATGTCATTGATGACTTGTCCATTTGTAATGAGTCATAAGCTACATGGAGTTTTGTGATGCACCTTTTGTATACAACGAAATTTACATGTCTACAATACTTTTTTGCAGGGATTTTGAGATGTCTTCCTTCGATTATAAAAGTGACGAAGACCCTCCACATTTGTACCATCAAGGTGGTTTTTCCGATAAGCTGGGTTACTTCAAGACTGTAGATGTCAAGATCAATTCTGATGAGCTGTTTCTGGATTTTCTTGAGGTGTACAAGCATACGATTCCGTCAGGGGTTCGCATCAAGCGGGTGAAGGATGATAACGGCTATGAACTATGTGGCAAGGGTTCCACTGCTAGGAGAATGGCTATCAAATTCCATCTGTATTACTTCATGTTGAGATTTACTTTTCCCATGCCACGTTTTTTTCAGGAGGTGATCTGCTACATGAAATGCACGCCTACTTAATGCTCCCTGAATGCAGTTTGTGTGATGGTGGGCTTGACCATAAATATGTTCTGGTACTTCTTTGAAATTGTCCATAAGGAAGGCGTAGAGCAGCTGAGGTCTTGCCATAGGCTACTTGATACTTCCTACAAAGGTGATCATGAGTGGGCGAGAGATACCTTGGAGGTAAGTAGGGAGTGAGTATCTGACCCCTCTCCTGAGCTGTATGTTTTGACTGTCTTTATCAGTAGTAAGTGAACTGCTTCATTCGTGGATTGCTTGAATTTTTGTTGAGCTGCTCAAGGACCTTAGTTTATTGATCGTCTTTCTTGCTTTGTGTAGATTTAGAATTTGGTTCAGCTCCAAGAACTTCGGCAGATATGAAGAAAGTTTGCATCATCTTGGGTATTCTTGCTGAGTATCGTGAGTGGGCTACCTCCGAAGGAAGAGATAAAGTGGATAAAGGATGAGGCGTTTGCTCGTCTGAATGTTGTTGTAGAGCCTGCTACCAATGAGGGTGGAAAGAATAGATCTTCATCATCTGCTTGTGAGCCTTCGATCGAGAAGAGGCTAAGAACTTATGTTATTGCTCGCAAAGGCTCTTCGGCTGCTAAGAAGCTTATCATCGATCTGACTTATCACAAGGGGATGAAAAAGGCTGTTGAGTCTGAGCTTGTGAAAGCTACTGCTCTGAAGGTAGCCACGAGCATTGCTGAAAAGATTGCTTATTGAAAATGTTTGATGGTGCCCCCAATGTCTGGGTTTGTGTGGAAGTGCACGTCGGGAGCTAAGTCCAATTTAGCTTCTGAGGGGCTCACTGCTATGAATAGTGGGAAGGTGGATTCTACTGCTAAGGTGGCGCCTTAGCATGTTCTTCATTTCGTTACGACTAATTCATCTGCTGAGAAAGGAAAGTTTGCTCCTACGGGCATTACTGAGAGATCCATCGAGTCTAAGACTGAGGGAGTTTCTCGAGGTTTATGTGCTACTGAAGGTTGACCTACTTGAGGACATTGATGCATGGTGTTGGGAAAGTTGTTGTCTGCCCACTCTTTTACAAAGCGTCCTGCTTACTCGAGGAAGTCCTCCTTGATTGCCACAATGCATAGGACTTTAATCTTGGCAGCTGAGTCTATGCGCATTGATCATGATGCTGTCGAGTGTGCTAAGAAGGCCTAAGTGGCGTTGACGGCTCTGTTTCGCTCGGCTACTAAAAAGATAGAGAAGCTCAAATCTGAACTCACCATTTCAAACGAGTCTGAAGCCTCTACCTTCACTTCTAAGCAGTTGGAGATCGTTCATCAGGAGGTCGTCCATTTGAAGGCTAAGCTTAGTGAACTCAGGCGATGTTGGAAGTTACAGAGAAGGAAGTCAATCGTGTTACATTGATGGTCAAGGACTTTGAGCATGTCAATTCGAAGCTACGATCTGCTTATTTCACCAAGGACGAAGAACTTGTCTCCATGCATATTGAGGTGTCTTGTCTCAAGGATGTTGCTAGTAAGCTTGAGTCCAAACAAGTGGATCTGTAATGTGCTCTGTCTGCTAGCGAGAAATTGAAAAATGAATTGGGTAAGCTGCAGGATGCTCACACTAGGCTTGTTGAGGAGAATGTACAGCTGAAGAATGAGAAGGTCGGTCATGAAGTGGCTCTTGCTTCTTATCAGGACAATTTCTATAAGCATGGCTATGTAAACCCTTTTCAAGGTAAGCCGTCAGATTATGAGTTTTCCAAGAAAGACTTCGAGACTTTCTCCGTTTCTCTAGTTGATTTACTTGACTTCTTATTTGAAGCTGCCTTTGGTGGAGCAGCTGAAGGTTAGGCAGTCCAGGTAGGGGCGGTTGAGGATGAACTGATGGAAGCTTTGGTTGTTGAGAGCGGTGTGGCTGCTGAAGGCGTGGCAATCAAGGGACTAGCGGTTGCACAGCCTGCCGATGAGTAGTATTTTTGCTTAGACTTAGGAATTTTCTTCTTTTCCTTTTCGTTCTGCTTTATTTGAACTTTGTTGGCATTTGAGTGGGTTTATCAATTTGCTGGAAATTTAATAAACAGATTTCCTTGCTTTGCTTCATCATTCCATTTCACCATGTCTTTTGTAAAACTTTACCGTAGTACCGGCGGTTGGGTGAGCTGCTTCAATGAAGCAGTCGATCCCACGTCATCACTTAGGTTTTAATTTTGGCTTTGATGCTCAAGGAGCTTTACCTACATGAGGAAAAAAATGCAAGATTTCTAACTTATATAGCCGGTGGTCGAACTCGTAGCATTCGAAGGAAGCAGGTGAGTTCGCGTAGCCATTATAGTCGTGAATCTCGACTTTAGCGGCTACATGAGCCTTGGCCCTCCTGGGACATGTTGTGAAATTTTTAACTTATAGAGCCAGCGGCTGGATACATGTTTCCCATAAAGTTAGATGAGTCTGCAGAGTTGCTATAATCGTAAATTTCGACTTTAGCGGCTGCACGAGCCTTAGCCCTTCTGGGGCATGTTGCAAAATTATTAACTTATAGAACCAACAGCCGGACACGTGTTTCTTATAGAAAGCAGAGGAGTCAGCGTAGCTACTATAGTCGTACATTTTGGCTTTAGCTCTTGCAAAACTTAAATCGTATACCATCGGCTGGAGATGTTGCTTTTAAATAAACAGACGGGTTTGCGTAGTCATAGCAGGTGTAAGTCTCAACTTACAGATTGCCTAGGGCTGCTTGGAGTTGGGTCGTCGGCCGGGCGTTTCACATATAGAAGCAGACGACCCGCGTGACCACTTTAGGCATCGTCCCTGGCTTTCAGAGGCATTTTAGGCTTAAGATGTTGTCAAAATCATGCCTTAAAGGCCATATCTTTCCAAGCTGCTGATCCCTTGATCTTCTAAGATGTACACGGTTCGATATAGATCTCTTAGGTAGCAATTATAACTTGATTCCGTAGGTTGTTTAGCTAGTATTGCAACACTTTAGAGCCGAATTACATTCATGAAGACTTGCATGTCGAGGGCGGACCATCTAGTCATGCGAATTCTTTCATGGCAGGGATCCTGCACTTAGCGTCTCTTCCAGTTAGAGACCCGGGCTTCCACGGATTGAATCATTCAGTCGGCTAAGTCTTTTTAAGAAAAAGTCTATTATGGCCAATTCTGGAAGCAGTCTGGCATAGGTAGTCGATGCATTCAAGGGAAACTAAGCAGTCATAAAGCCTATCCACGTCTCGACATCTCAGATTAGTTTACCCTCTCTTGATAGGAGGAGAGCACACCCCATGTTTACAAGGGCAGGGGCGTCTTCTGCTTTAGTAGGGGTGGTTAGTTTGTTTATGCATATGGCCTAGGCTTGTGAATAATTCCTTCAATCTTCATTGAAAATAAAGAAATGTGTTAACTTTGCTTATAGGCAGTAATAGCATAACAGCTAATAGTCATTGGCATGCAAGGCCTTATTCGTCGATCTGCTTGAGTCTTTGAACTTTATTTGTCTTGAATAAGGTCTAAGGAATGGTGAGAGGTTACACGTAGCACTCTCTCATGTTGTAGGCATTCCACTGCTTTTCGATCTCTTTGTCACTCATAGTGGTGAGGGTGTAGCTGCTCTTTCTGCCTACTCGACTGATTTTGTACGGACGTTCCTAGATGGGAGCCATATTTTTGGAGCCTTCCTGGCGAGTAGTTATGAAGGCTTTTCTGAAGACTAAGTCTCTTGGCTGGAATTGCTGGATCTTCCTTCTCTTGTTGTAGTTGGAGAAGATCTGCTGCTGACAGGTCGCAATGCGAGTGATAACTTTTCGCGCTTTTCTTCTGCACAATCTAAGTTTGTGGCCACCTCTTTCTCATTCTGGTCGAAATTTGGTAGTAAAGTATTGATGCTCGGCACCATGACGTTAGGAAGGATGATCGCCTCAGAGCCAAACACCAAAGAGAATGGAGTTTTGCTGGTTGCTCGGCTCTTGGTGGTGCGATACGCCCACAGAACACAGGAAGCTTGTCTGGTCACTTGCCTTTCTTATTAGATAGGGACTTCTTGAGGTAGTTGAGAATAATCTTGTTGAATGTCTCGGCCTGCCCATTACCCTATGGATACCGAGGCGTGGACATGTGCTGCTTGATGCCATATTTCAAAGAACTTTGCCAAGTCTTTGCCCACGAACTGCGGACCATTGTATGGAGTGAGGTATGTCGAAGCGACATATGATGTTCTTCTATATGAAGTGCTCTATGTCTGTTTTGGTAGTTGTAGTCATCGGTTCTACTTCAACCCATTTTAAACTGTGGAAAACAGGTGGTCGGGCCCCTAACTTTTCTTGTATGAGGGTGGAACTCATTGTTGCTTCAGATACAACCATATAGATGCATAGGTCATTTGCTGCTTTCGGCTTAGACAGTAAGGGAGGTGATGTCAGGTATTTCTACAAGTCCTGGATTGCTTTCTCGCACTTCTTGTCCCATTTGTCTCTCTGTGCCCTCTTGATTGCCTTGAAGAAGGGCTTGCATATGTCGGTAGATTGCAGAACGAAACAATTAAGTGCAGCTGCTCGCCAGGTCAGATCTTGGATTTCCTTTAAAGTAGTGGAAGACTTCAAATGCATGATCACTCATATTTTCTTTGGATGTGCATTCAGCGTGGTTTGATCGCTGCTTAGGGTCAAGGAAGATGTGCTTGGCACTTTCTTCGGGTTTCCATCCTAATTTATTTGCTAGTGCACTGTCGACCTTGATGCTATCTTCCTAACTCGTCTGCTATGATTGCTATTTGGTGGAGGTAGATTCGTCTTTCTGCACTTTAGCTGCTACTGTTGAGGTGAAGGGCTTCTTCTTTGTTTCCTTGAGAACTTGTACAATGCATCGAGACAGGGCCTAGTCACCCTTAATCTCTAATATTGCTCTTCCCGGGATACAAAATCAAATCTTTTGATACTCGATTAAGGTCACAGCTCGATCTTCACTAGCTAAGGTCCGCCCAATATCCTGTTATGAGGAGATGGGCCGTTGACGATCATGCAGGTCTATGATGAGACAATTTGAGGGTTGGTTACTTTAAGCGTGATTATGCCAATGACAGTTAAGGTAAGTCCATTGAATCCAGTCAAGACCTCCGCTTTACCTTTGGTCGTGTTTTGCAGGCCCATTTTCTGGATGAATGACAATTGTATAATATTGACTGAGCTTCCATTGTCCGCCATAATTCTTTCAACGATGTTATGGGCCAGTTCAATAGAAATCACCAAGGCGTCGTCATGGGGAAAGTCTACTCCATCAGCGTCCTGTTAGGTGAAGCTGACAATTGATCCAGGTACAACATTTATAGCTTGAACCTAAAAGACCGATCTCTCCTGTTGGATCTTCTTTTTCTTGGAACTATTAGTGGCCCTCAGATGCTTGGATTCGACAAAGATGCCAATTCGGATCGTCTTGGTTGGGGGTTCAACATTAGTGTTTGCTTTTTGCCTTGGTCGAGCAACTGACTTGTCGACATACTGGTCACATTTGCCTTCCTTCACGAGCTTCTCAAGGTACTTCATCCATGTGATGCAATCATTGGTTGCGTGGCCCACACCTCTATGTAATATGCAGTACTTTGTTTGGTCAATCTTGAAATGTCTCCCCTCATGGGTTGTGGTATCCTGAACCGCTGCTTGTCTTTGAGGTCGTGAAGGATCTAGTTAAGTGAGATTAAGAACTTGGTGTATGTCTTGGGCGCTGAGCCTCTGTAGACATGTAAATTTCGTTGCATACAAAGAATGCATCGCAAAGCTCTACGTGGCATATGACTCATCATAAATGGACAAGTCATGAATAACATGTGGCACAAATCAAGTAAGGGAAGTATAAAATATTCCTAAAATTCGACTAAAGGGAGAAAACTCCCTTAAATTTGGCAAAAGGGCCCAAATTACTCTTAAAATCGGAAAGAAAAGGCATCTTCATAAAACAATCAATAATTGAAGATTGCTCACAAAATAGGCAACAAGGCCTCATAATTACGCCCAAAGGAGTAAAATGGCTAAAATGAAGACACAAAACATGTCTAAATTCTCCCATGGAAGAATCAAGACACGAATAAAGGCCAAATCCACCAAAAGGCAAGCCTTAAGAAGCCTATAAATACAAGGTCCTCCCAAAAGCATAAGGGTCGAAAAATCTCTACACATAAGAACCTCTACCAAACCTTTGAAGACTAATACGCTGTCAACGCTTTCTTCGAAGAACATTCAACCAAAGCTGAAGCTTTCTCCGACCAAAGCTGAAGCACTTCCTTGAAGAATCAACAAGTGCTTGTGCCGATTCCTTCGAGACTTTGTTGCGAGCTTATAAACTTGTAGCAACGTTTGTTTCAAGATCAAATCACCAAGACCCTTGAAGCAACGAAATCCCGCATCAAACACTACCCTTGCCGCACCCTCGAGGTGAAGATCATCCATGTATTGTTTTCAAGCTCAAAACTTAAGGCAATCATTCAATCATTCAATCATTCGTTCGAGATCAAGTCATTATGACCCTTGGATCAATAATCACGCATCTACATCAAATTTGAAGACTTAATCAGAGGAAAAGTTGTAAACAGAGATTGTAACCTACAAATTCAAATCAATACAAATCTACTTTGTACACGTGTTTTCGTTTTATTCGTTACATAATTTTTGTGTTTATAGCCCCCCTTCGTCGGGGATCGATCCCTACGTCTATTTTGGTAGGATTAAAAGCACACCACAAAGTAGCACACAAATGCCCTATTAATTTTCCTTATTAACAATAAGATTTGTCAATTGTAGCATATGAAAATAAGGGTCTTTCCTGCAGAAGATTGTTTATCTAACTACTTAAAATGTCATAAAAACTGGGCTGTTGTCCCTACTCACCAGTCACCAAAAAATAATTATTAGACCGACTTACACTTATCTAAAGTCTACGAAATTTTATATGCAAACACTAGACACATAGAGATACACTCACATACTTTTTTGGGATTTTTGGAGTTGATTTGCTATTTAAATTAAATCGAACGAAAACAGAACAAAAACAGATTTTAAGTAGTTCGCAAATTAAGAAAAACGAGTTAGGGGAATTGCTATCAACCACCAATTAATCATGCAAACATGTTATGTTTCATTTAAATTCCTTCTATTTCCGGATGAAGATGCTGAAGTTGGCTCAATGTTAGAACTCAACCTATTACTCTTTCTTATGTAGTATGTTAAGAGAATGGCGTTTTCAACTTAACTTAGTCCCTAACATGCAATCTAGAATAGTGTGTTCATAGATTTAACAAGTAGAAATCATTAAGAACGAAAAGAGTTTGAGTCATCACAAGGCATCGTAAGTACTGGCGTTGTCTTACTTATCCTAGAAATTGGTTCACATGTTAATTGCAATTAACAAGTACTACTCTAGAACATATGTAGATCCTCATTTGACAAGGGCAGGCACGCACATATTCATAGCATTAGAATCCTAGATATGCTTACTAAGTATGCATCTGTAGAAAACACATAAAGAATTCATCAATGAGACAAGTAGTGAACCAATTTTCATCCATTATAAAAGTAATTCAAACAAAATGTCATAACAAACTTGCAATCATATTCGGGGCTTCAAACAGCCCCTAACTACTAAAAATTTAGTTACACAATCCTTAAGTTAAAACAAAAGATAGACATGAGTTTGAGAAAATAGAATGGAAAGAAATGGACTAAGGCTCTCCTTTTTCCTTCCTTCCCCATTGCTACTTTTAAACCAATTCTTGCTGCATCATTTTCTTCTCCTTAACTCACCCACTAATAGCCATTTAGTGATGACAATAAGTGAGAGGAAATGTAAAACAATTGTAACTCCTTGGGTAGCCTTTATGCCAATTTCTCCCTCTTAATCCTCATCTTTAATTCCATTTCCTCTGATATTTGAATAAGTGTCAGTTGGTTTGTTCTTGATTGCATCAGTTTTGGCTACTAGATTTATTGGATTTATTGCTTTCAATGCTTTCTTGTCAGTTACAAACTGCTCAGCCTCTTGGGAACCTTTTAGTGTTAAAACGGCCATAACGTCTTCTAGAAAAATGATATTAACAATCCATGAAATGCTCCAGAAAATAGACATCCGTAGCTTTCCAAGAATATAAGGCTCATTCTCTAATTCATTCTGAGCTGTCTGCAACTTGCTTCCAAAGTCAGCTGACGTGCACAGGCAGTTTTAACAAATTTGTTACTTAAAATTCCACTTGTGTTATTTTTCTTTTCTTTACTTGACAAATCCTACAAAACACAAAAACAAAGTAAATAACTCAAAAATATAAGGAACTAACTAAGAAAAGGCAAGTGAATTTGATATAAAATATATATAAAAACCCTACGTCTATTTCCTGGCTTATTTTTGTCATTGAATGATTTATCGCCTGCCTTCTTCTGAGCTGGCTTCGGGTCCTTGCATGGCTGCTCAGACGGCTTCTGAGAGTGCTTAGCCTCATCCCAGAGGGAGTGCTTTTCTGCCAAAGAATAAGAATCTGCCAGGGTCAAGTTCTTCGAAAAAATGCGTGATCTGCTGGGAGCCCTGTAGACATGTGAATTTTGTTGCATACAAATGATGCATCACAAAGGTCTACGTGGCATATGATTCATCACAAATGGACAAGTCATCAATGACGTGTGGCGCAAATCAAGCAAAGGAAGTATAAAACTTCCCCAAAATTCGGCAACAAGGGAAAATTGCCCTTACATTCGGCTAGGGAATCCAAATTGATCTTAAAACTAGAAAGAAAGCTAAAGTATCTTCATAAAACAAGTAAGAATTGAGATTGCGCACAAAATAGGCAACAAGATCCTTAAATTCGGCTAAGGGAGTAAAGTGGCTAAAATTAAGGCACAAAACATGCCTAATATCATCCCAAAGGCAAAGCCTTGAGAAACCTATAAATACAAGGTCCTCCTACAAGCATAAGGGTCAAAAAATCTGTACACATAAGAACTTCTGCCAAACCTTTGAAGACTAATATGCTGCAAAAGCTCTATTCGAAGAACATTTAACCAAAGCTGAAGGTTTCTCTCGACCAAAGCCAAAGCACTTCCTTGAAGAATCAACAAGTGCTCGTGCCGATTCCTTCAAGACTTTGTTGCGAGCTTATAAACTTGTAGCAATGTTTATTTCAAGATCAAGTCGCCAAGACCCTTGAAGCAACGAAATCTCACATCAAACACTATCCTTGCCGCACCCTAGAGGTGAAGATCATCCACATATTGTTTTCAAGCTCAAAACTTGAAGTAATCGTTCAATCATTTGTCCGAGATCAAGTCATTGTTAAAGCAATCGTTCAATCATTCGTCCGAGTTCAAGCTAAAAACTTAAAAACGAAAATTTTGTATTGAATGAAACGAGAACATATGTACAAAGTGCGCTGTTTACAAACTTTCCTTTGATTAAGTCTTCAAATTTAATGTAGATGCTTGATCATTGATCCAAGGGTCGTGATGACTTGATCTCGGACTAACAGTTGAATGAGTTTTAAGCAACTCGCCAAAAAAACTTCACCAAATCCGGCCAAACCTGCAACTCACAATCCCGACGTCCAAAACCTTCAAATGAACCACCCCGAGCTTCCTAAGGACCTCACCAAGCTTCCTACAAACCTAAAATTCCCAAAAACACATGATTTTACATGTGCATGAACAGTGACCAAATCGGGGATCTCGAGTTCGACATGAAAACAAGGGTTTCCTTACCTGAAATAGGTATGGTTGAACTTGTATGAAGCTCACGAACACAAAGGTATGATTTTCTTCCACGATCCGTAACGTTTTCGAGCACTATGGTTTTTGTTCGTATGTATAAGATGAAGAAAAGGGAGAGAGAGACAGGGATAAGGGACAGGGGAAGGATGAGAATGGGTGTAGGGGTGTGTGTGTGGTCCAAAAGCAGCCAACCAAACCCCAAAACGACCACACAATGAAACAAAAACACTAGGGGCCAAACTTTAATTTTACCCCTACGGTATGAATAATCCAGGACGGGCTGTCACAGGAAGCTTGCTAGCCCAAAACAATGAAGGAGGGAAGGAACAAGCCATCTATTACCTCAGTAGAATCCTTACTGAGGTAGAAGCAAGATATACTCCAGTGGAAAATTTATGTTTGGCTTTGTACTTTACTGCTTACAAGCTAAGGCATTACATGTTGCCTTGTCACATCCACATCATTGCCAAGACAGACGTGATCAAGTATATGTTATCAAAGCCAATGCTGACCAGGAGGATTAGAAAGTGGACCCTAGCACTTTCAGAGTATAGCTTTCAATATGTGCTTCAAAGGGCAATCAAGGGGCAAGCAATTGCAGACTTTTTGGCTAAGCATCAAGAGTCTCAAAATGAGATTGTCAACATCCCAGGAACTCTAGAGGTAGCCAGTGTATGGATCCCGCTAGGAAAAGCTTCATCGGGTAAAGAAAAATGGGTCCAGTGAGAGATAAAGAGAATAACTAGCCTTTGGATCACTCCTTGGAAACTATATTTTGATGAATCTTGCACTCAAAATACTGCAGAAGCAGGGATTGTCATCATCGATCCCAAAGGCTCTTACCATTGTTATTCATTCCTCTTAGATTATTAAGAGACTACCAACAATCGGGCAGAGTATGAAGCACTGATAATTGGCTTGGAAATTTTGATGAAATTAGGGGCAACTGAAGTAGAGGTGTTTAGTGACTCAGAATTGGTAATTAATAAACTAGGTAGGGAATATAAATGCAGACACATCACCATGGCTGGTTATTACCTGGCGGCTACTCAATTGTTAAGTTATTAGGGCACTGAATTATCAGTCAGCCACATTCCCAGAGAATCAAATGCAATGGCCAATGAGATGGCCCAATCGGCTTTAGGAGCCCAAATTCGAGAAAGAAGATTTGAGGTTGAGATAGAGGTGCAAAGAAGAAATCTCCCTTCCATCTTCGATAGAGGATTCAGCTTAGATGTAATGACCGAAGAGCCCAAGATAGAAGATTGGAGATCACTCATTATTCAATACCTAGAAGATTCTTCTTTTCCCACAAGTAAGAAGAATAGGCAACAGTCAACTAAATATGTGTGGTAGGAAAAGAATTTGCTAAGAAAGACCCCGGATGGATTGTTGCTGAAATGCTTAGGCCAAGAAGAATCTATGAGAGTCATGGCCGAAGTGCATGAGAGGATCTGTGGAGCACACCAAGCCAGAACTAAGATGAGGTGGCTACTAAGAAGATATGGTTATTTCTGGCCCGAGATGGAGAAAGATTGCAAAGCTTATGCCAAAGATTGCAAAGCTTATGCCTGAGGATGTGAAGACTGCCAGAGACATAGGCCACTCCAACATGTGCCTTCAGTGCCCTTGAACTCCATAGTCAAACCTTGGCCCTTCAGAGGGTGGGCAATGGACTTCATCGGGCAAGTTCACCCAGCTTCTAACAAGGGACACACTTTCATAATTGTAGCAACAGATTACTTCACCAAATGGGTAGAAGCTTCAGCAGTAAAACCCATAACCTCGACTACTGTTAAAAAGTTCATTGAAACCAAGATCTTACACAGATTTGGAGTGCTTGAGACAATTGTCACGGACCATAGGATATCCTTCATTTCAAGAGAGGTAGAAGAGTTGGCAAGAAAGTTCAAAATAAAAAAGATTCGGTCTAGTCCTTATTACCCCCAGTCAAATGGTCAAGCAGAGGCTAGCAATAAAATCTTGGTAAACATTATCAAAAGAATAGTGGCAGATAGTCCAGAAAAGTGGCATAAGAAGTTGGGAGAGACTTTGTGGGCCTATAGAACTTCCAGAAGGGCAAGAACTGAGACTACACCTTATGCTCTAACCTTCGGGCAAGATGCCGTGATTCCTAGGGAGATTAATGTGAGTTCTGTCAAAACTCAGAACCAGTTTGGCCTACACAGTGAAGAATATATTGAGGCTATGTGTCAAGGAATTGAAGATTTAGATACAGCCCGAATTGAAGCCTTAGACAAGATTCAAGAAGGAAAGAGAGCAGTTACCTAAGCGTAAAACAAAAGGGTAAAATTGAAGACTTTCGAGGAGGGAGACCTAGTGTGGAATGCAATCTTACCCTTAGGAGCCCAAGTAAGAGGCTTTGGGAAATGGAGTCCGACTTAGGAAGACCCTTTCATTATTCATCAAGCTTTAGATAGAAGAGGATATTACTTGGCCGATTTAAAAGAAAATTCACAGAAACATCCAGTTAATGCTAAATTTCTGAAGAAATATCGTTCGACTTTATGGGATATTAGGGATTGTTAGATCGAATAGGGTTAAGTGATTTGGAAGGTCTAAAAATAGTTAAGTATCTTCATCACAGTTGAGTTGAAAAATGAAAGAGCAAGTAAAGTAAAAAAGAACATTTTCATTTCATTAAATGATAAAGTTGCATGAAGATCCTACTCAACTCCTCTGAAGCAATAAAATCCCTTTGCATTCACGCTTGGAGAACCCAAGGAGTTATTTGGGCCCACTAAATTCTCTCTGTGAAATGGAAAAATTAGGGGCAGAGACTGAGGCTGAGACCCATTACCAATCTCATGGTTAAACCCGTCATTCAAATCAATGAGAAGTTGATGGATACTTTTACGCTTGAGGAAAAGAAGGCTCGGGCTGATGATAGTCCTCCCGAAACTTTGGCATTGATCCCAAAGCATACACTTATGATGATGAAGCAACCAAGAATACAAAAGCCAAGATTTTCCTTAAGCATATTGCTTTTTATAGCTATTGAAGCCTGAGATATCCATGAAGGTCCCAAGGAAAGCGCTCTACCCTCATCGAAGAAAAGCTCATTATGTAGGCCAGCCCGAAGGCGATGAGGACTATAAAACAAGCGGCGCATAGTCAAAATCTCCTCACTAATCTCACAAGAGGGATGAGTTCAAATTTTAGGTGATATCAAGAACTGAGAAAGCCAAGGAGGATTGTGAAGATTCTGAGAATTCTGAGAGTTCAGAATATATTGAAACCTCAAAGTTACTGGAGTGCTTAACCAAGTAGTCAAAGAGGGAATTTATAGTGAACAGTCGACCTAGAGATTGAATTCATGGGTTAGTGCAAAGGTCTAAAGTACAACGGTTGCTTTAATGAATGCAAGTCCCGAGGGAAGGCGTGCGCATGAGACAGCTGTTCAATCATTACTAACGCCTTGGGTTGCAAGCTTTACAACGATTGAAGGGGGTACTATTTGGGTTAATATTTAAACTTTGGGCTTCAAACGAAATGAAGCCCAATTAAGCTCAATAAATAAGGTCTGCCCGAATCTTGGAGTTAAGCCCAGGTCATCCATCTCAAGACAAAATGAGAACCCCTATTAAATGCAAAGGCCATATGTTTACAAGAGAAGTGACAACCGATGGAAATCCACCTACTTCCGGCCCAAAAGTACTTTTGGATGGCAGAACATGTAAAATGTTGATGATTCATTACCCTTCAGTTACTTTCGGGCAAACAGAAACAGTATAATTAGGTTTAATTCGTCTATAGAAGAAGGAAGAAAGCCCAGAGATAAGGACACTCAACCAATTAAACAAACAAACATACAACTTGTCTCTCAGTCAAGCAAATACTCAGAAAGCTGCACTTTGTCCATATTCTGCACCCTTTTTCATCCCTAGATTTCCCATAGAAAGACATCTTTTGTCTGTGTAAAAGTTATGCTACCTTTCCCAAATGTTGTAGTATCGATTATCTTGTGTAAACTCGTTCACCCCTCATCCCTCTTTATTACCCAACCCTTTGTAACTGCAAAGAAAAGAGATTGCAAGACGCTTTAACCTTGCCCGACAAGGTAAAATCTTGCCCGACTCTCTTTGCTTTTGCCTTTCCATTAATAGATCTGGTGTTATAATGTATCCTTTAGTATATTTGCAAGTCATTTTCGGTCTCCTGATGATCCAAAGTTCTATTAACTCTCAGATCTAGTTCACTTAGTACTTTTACTATCATAAAAGTAAATGAAACTAATGTCTTAATCAGATCTAAACCCTACTCTGTAAAAAGCATACAAGATAAACAAAAGTCATTGATCTTAAGGCATAGAAAAGAACTTAATGTGGATTTAACCCATCCACAACAATCCTTTGACGATGAGAAGTCAGAATAACTTGGGGCGCAAGGCACTCATTCTAGATCTGCCATATAGAGATTGCAGTGGCACGCCTCAGCATTTAGTTAGTTTTGATTGTGAGCCTCCTGGCCTACATCTAAGGCCCGACAAAGGCACCTTTGAGAACTAACCTTGTCCCCTTCTTATAGCCCGACAGTCAACCAAAGTGTCAACTCCTCGAGGAGCTATGTGCTCGAACCAAGGACCCTGCCCAGCGAAATTCCTGCCCAAACAAGTAGGCCTCTAGAAGCTGCATTCAAAGAATAGAGTACAAATAGTAGACTTAGATTTAGCTCCACTTTTACACATTTATGCACTACCTAAACTAGCATGCATTGGAGTGTACAAACTAAACTAATTAAAAACTCGGTGGTTTAAGATCCGTCATATACAATTATATCCACCAATAATATACGAACTTTAGAGGAAACTCAAGACTACAAAATGAGATTCCGTAAGCTCCTTCTTACACTCATACTCAGTCTGGATATTTCTTAAAGTTCTTGAAGACCTAATAGAAGTATGCTATTAAAAACCAAGAAAAAAACAAAGAACATCAGCTTCGGCTCGGTCTCAGAGCAGCCTTGATGTTAAACATATATCCATTAAAGACGGATACACCATATTTTTCCTAAACAGAGAGAATGGAAAAGAGGGATATGGCATCTTACTTTATAGAAAAACACATCCAAAAATTCATTGATCACACATTAGCTTAATCGCTAGGCACTAGCTCATGTAAATAAAGGAATTCACCGTGAAGGAAAAGCCTATTTATTTAAGCATGCAACGAGTTCAGATCAACTAAACGACGCCTCTAAATTCCACTAAATAAATGAAATCAATAAACTGAGACCAACTCTTTCATATCATAGTAAAGGTGAACCAATTTCAATACTGAAGCAATTCAACCAATCTCCCAAAGTAATAATAAGAGCCTATTTACCAGCTTCTTTCAGCTTCAAACGGGAAACCCATTTTCCTACTATTTGCTTGAATTAAAAAATCCTCCAAACGGGCACTAATCCACAGAAGGAACTCGAAGCAAAAAGCCCAGATGAAGAAATAAACCTCTTCACACTGATTCCGGATTTCAATCAAAATTCAAGACATGCCCTTTGTCTAATACACACTCTAGCATTCCTTTAAGCACATTGTGGGCACCTTGTTACTACAATCAACCCCATCATACATGCTATATATTTACCAGAACCAGCAGAAACCACCAATACAAAGGCAAAACAGAAAACCCAGAAGAAAACTAAAGCAACCCATCAAATCAAACACGAAGACAGCCTTAACAATAAATATGTATCAACTAACACTAAAAATAGGTAAGAACTAACACTAAATTAGAAAACTTACAGAAATTTATTTTGGAAAAGCACTTACATTGGATGACAACCCATGAGGAGAGGATCATTTTTACATGTTGGGTCGAGGTCCAATTCTGGCAAGCTTAGCTAGAAATTGGCAGAAAAACCCACGGCCACCATTTCTTGGATCTAAAATTGAGGAAATTCGCTACAAATTTGTAGAAACTAACTTGGGGTTTGGAAAGAGGACGGGAAGAGCATCCTGGAGGTATAATTTGAGGATCGTTGGTGACTTGTGGATAACGTCGCTGTTGCGTGAAATAGATGAGGAAAAGAGAGGATACTAGAAGGGGTAGAGAGATAATTAAGGTGAGAGAGGGGAGTTAGACGTTCTTCTCAAAAAGAAAGAAGAAGAGAGAGAAGAGTCGGGAGATGGCGTCTGATCTGAAATTGGTAGATAGGGTAAACGAAACCTGAGCACGGGATCGAAGGTGAGTAAGAAAATGATGGACAGTTAGGGTATTCAGTTTTGAAGACTTTTATCTCTCAATTGGGGGAAAAAATTAAAATCACATAGCTAAGGCACGCGCAGGGGAATAGCAAATAATTTTAATATCCCCAAATATTATCAAGGTGCTAACAAAAACAAAATAAAAAAATATTAAAAATATCAACTACGATCAAGATACATGGTGAAATTTAGAAAGGCGGAGTGGTGGTTTTAGTTAATCACCACAAACAACCACACGTGATGATTTCTAATTTCAACAACAGACATGAATATGACCGTGGTGAATTAATCGTATCTACCACGGGCCGACTTTGACCGTAATAATTGATTCCTTTCTACCACGAGCTCCTAAAGTCTGTGATAAAATTGTCGTGGTAAATATAATGTTTTGTTGTAGTGATATATCATTGTAATTCTGAAGTTCTCAAATTTTATTATTTTCTTTTCATCATTTTTGTTAAGAAAAGAAAAATTTGTTGGTCCCTTGATTTAAGGAGTCCATCTTCTTGATTATTGTACAATCATCTCAGTTGATTACTGTTCTTTCACATAGGAGTCTAATTCATGTAATAGCTTGTATAGGCATTAATTTTAGGATCTTGATTGATCCAAGTATCTACATAAATCTCCTGTACCTATTCCTCTTTCTCTTAATGAAAACTCTCACACAGAATAGAAGGTTTTACATGGTATCTGAGCTTAGGCTTTTGGCCACCTGATAACCTACAATCCGTCTTCTCCTTGTCGTTTCCTTAACCCAACAATGAAATTTTCACCAACTTGACATCAACAACATCATTCTCGATCGCGATATTGAAAAAGATGTGAACATGTCT
Source organism: Pyrus communis (assembly GCF_041283825.1). Taxonomy (NCBI): domain Eukaryota; kingdom Viridiplantae; phylum Streptophyta; class Magnoliopsida; order Rosales; family Rosaceae; genus Pyrus; species Pyrus communis. The sequence goes on along the minus strand of NC_142570.1, from coordinate 18,515,326 downwards.
TTGCCTCCTGACTTCAGATGAAAGAGTGGAGACACGAGTTTGTAAACTTCATAAATCTTTATGTGGGATTAAGCAAACCTCTCGGTATTGGTTTATCAAATCCGAAACCACGATGGTAACTTCACTGCCCTCCTTGTTTATGCTGATGATATTATGGAATAACATGCAAGCAATTGATGGCACCAAGTGTTTCCTTATGAAGCAGTTTAAGATGAAAAACCCTGGGCAATTAGAATATTTTCTAATATCGAAATCGCTTACTCCAGCAAAGAAATCAATCTCTCACAGCGATAATATGCCCTCCAAATACTTGGGTATGCAGATTACCTTGGCGTGAAACCAGCCACCTGTCCTATGAAGCAAAACTTATCCCTCACGAAGGATAAGGGAAAATGCAGTTTTGATCCTTCTTATCGATGACTAGTTGGACGACAAATCTACTTGACAATCACACACCAATTTTTGGTTTACTCTGTGCATATTCTAAGTTAATTTATAGAGAAGCCGCAAAATCCACACTTGGAGTTATCAACTTTGTAATTTGCATGTAGCGTGCCTTGATTAAAAAGGGCATTTTCATGTAGAAAGGTACACGGCTAAGTCTCCATACTAGGGGTGCACATAAAAACTGTCGAACCGTATTAAAAAACAACTGTGTTGATCAAAAAAGTCAAAATTGAGTCAAGAACTCAACTGGACTGGCTCAGGCTGGTTCCGGTTTCGGTTTTGTAGTACTAGGAACCGGTCTAAACTGAACTGGACTGGGATTATAAATATTTATTTAAGTTTATTAGTTTTATAAATATATGTATGTATGTTGTTAATTGGTATTTACTAATGTATTATGTGTATATGGTATGTAAACTGTGTTTTGTACTCTTATAACTAGTATTGGAGCAATTAACCAATATATTACGCACTATGTACATTTTAGTTTCAGTTTAGTATGTACAAATTTGCTTGAATTTGTGGTTAAAATATGTGTTTGGTATTGGAAGTAAAAGATTCGAAAATATATATATAATTTTGGTTAGAACCAGAGGCGAAGCTATAGAGGGACAAGGAAGGACAACCGCCCCTCCCCATGCCGGAAATGAAGCCTAGGAGTGACAATCCATCCCTCTACTCTCATCAAAAAACCTGTAAGTCATGATGCGCTTTCCTAATTGGCCACAAGATCGAAAAGTACATTAAGTGGACGCCTAGGTGAGGCTAGGAAACACTAGGCGAAGCTATGTAGGGCTCAGGAAGAAGATGACTTTGGTCCCACCATCACTTTAATTGCACGATTCAATTAAGATGATCCCACCATCATTTTAATTGCTACACGTTTTTCTTTTAAATAGTCCCCCCACCTTCTTTTTATTACTTTTTATATCTCTTTATTTTTTTTTTCTCTTAACCCCACCAATACTTGATGGTGAATTCGTTACCAAATTAGACTGCTCATTGTGTGGCTTAGCTGAACTCCCCTCTCTCCAGTGTAAAAATATCGATGCACTCAAAAAAAAAATCCCAATAACACTTTTTATTATTTTTGTTGTTATAATGTTTTATTATTCTTCTATATATGTATTCGGAACCAACTTGAACTAAATTGTATGGTTTTAGTAATAAATTTAAGTGGAATTAAACAAATCGAGCTGTTGATATTTCCGGTTCCGATTTGAGAGTAAAACTAGGCCAAAACGGACCGTGCCCACCAATACTTCATACCTTGTTCTTTAAGCTTTTCTGCCTTTCGAGTTGATGATTTCATATTTCAAAAATTCTATGATGCCAAAATATATATGTTCGGGCAAAGATTTCTCTGGAGAAGGTCTCTGGACCTTAGCACAGCTCCCCAAGGGATTCGCACTTTGGATGTATAGGTTTGGTAGTCGAGTTCTTGTTTGTCTTGTGTGCTGCAATAAGAGCTTGAAGTTAGTTCTGAAAGGTGCCTTTGTGGGGCCTTAGATGTAAGCCTTGAGGTTCTCAATCAAAACTAATTAAATGCTTAGGCGTGCCACTGCTATCTCAGTATAGCAGATGCAGAACAAATGTGTTTTAAGTTTATTACTTGCACCCCAAGTTACTTAAACTTTTTGTTATCAAAGGATTATCACAGATGGGTTAAGTCTGTATTAAGTTATTTTTCTTGCCTTCTGAACAAGGACTTTTAGTTCATAATCTTGTATGTTCGAATGGAGGGAGTCCATAGCCCTTTAAGTCATTTGTTTAGTTCCAAGTTGTTTTTAGTAAAGATAGATCCATTAAGTTAACCAGATCTAGATGCAAATAAGACTCTTCAAATAGAAAACAGGTGGAAATGACTTGAATATATACTGAAAAGTGCATTAAGCAATAGATCTACTAATTTAAAGGACAAACAAAGAGACCCGGGCAAGATTTCATTTTGTGTGGCAAGGTTGAACTGTTTGCAGTCACTTCTCTTTAGTTTTATAGAGGTTGTAAACTAAAAGGGATGGGTGGTAAACAAGTTTACACAAGGAGATTGATACTACAACATTGGGAATGGTAGCAGAGCTTTTATATTAGACAAAAGATAGCTTTTCAAATGGAACTATTGCTAACAAGGCTAAATCTGGGTTGATTTCAGCTTCAAGGGTACGAACTAGCTTGAGAGCAAAGTTTGTATGTTTGTTTGTTTGATTAGTTAAGTGTCCTTATCTCTGTTGTCTCTTCTTCCTTTTGTAGGTGATGTGGCCCGAGGGTCAAGGCTTTGTTTTTGCCCGAAAGCTTTCTGCAATCCGAGACGTTAATGATGATTAAACAACTGCTCCATGCTTTTACTCAAGACTTGCACCATTTTAAACAGCTGTTATTAACTCAAACCTATGCACTAACCCATGATTTCCAACATTAACTAACTGGTTACTATATAACCTCCACTTAAACCCTTTGGCCAAGTACCTTAGCATTTTTAATCTACTAAGCTTCCAGAATCCCTGATTTCTCAAAACTCTCCTGCACTTTGTTTTTTCTTACTTCCTTTCTTTAACTCTTCCTTATTTCTCTTCAAAATCAATCAATGGATCCCAAAACTACTCGTCCTGCATATGAATCTGGTGAAGGCATTATCAACATGTGTTGCCTCCTAAATACCCTTTATCGCCTTCGGGCTAGCCTGAACACTTCAATTTCCTTCGAAGAGGAAGGGGTACATTCTTTGGGACCTGCATGGACCTCCAGAGTCCCCATTGTTGTGGAGAACAATATGCCCAAGGCCAATTGGTTCAACCTTAACCCATATTCAGCCGAAGCTGGCATCTCATCTTCTAAGTGGTCTACCTATCGAAGAGGATTCCCTCTAATGAAGGATGAGGCTTAGGCACAATGGGTAAATGAGCTCGAACCTATTTTCAAGAAAAAGTGGATGAATAGTGAGATCTACGAGTTTATCATGCTTTCAAAGGTCACCGTGGTTGCCAAGCCCAAGCTTCTGACCACAGTTCTTTTATTCTAGAACACAGGGACCAACACCTTCAATTTTAGGATGGGTCTCATGTCCCCAACCATCCTCGACATTGCTCAAGTCTTTTGGCTAAGGCCATTGGGCAGAGTTGTGGACGTCACCCATGACTAGTCATCCCCCTCTCACCCGACAATTGAAGGCTCGGGCGATTCTGATTCTATCATCCATTTGGAGTATGATTCTTCAACCTTTAAGAGCTATGAAACCTCATTCAAAGGTTTCATCCCATTTTCCAAGAATGCCTTCAGCCCCTCTTCTGCTATTGCAAATAGAGATCAAGAGCACATATACTTCCTCTTGTACTGGCTCAACAAGCATATCTTTCCCAACAAATCCATAGGAATGAAGTTAGCGTGCATTCCTTTAGTGGAGGCCTTGTATTCGTTTGACAATGTGACCACAGGGCCATTTCTTCTTGCTCATCTTTATCACCTCCTATTTGAGGTGACCAGGGGTAAACCATTCGAAACTAACCTCAATGGGTCAACCTGGATGGTCCAATTGTGGTTACAATGATATTTTCCTAAGCTTCAGGCAACTAATCTAGAATTCCCCAAATAAGTAACCCCTACTTGAATCTTGGCCGAGGCCTTTCCTACCAACCATTCAACATTCTCTTGCCTCTACTTCTTTAGGGTTTGTCGTACTCAGGCAAACTTGGAGTGGGGAGCTTTAGTACTTATGAGGTATCCCTAGTTCTTCGAACAAGCCTTCCAAGATGCCTTTGGGGAGAACGCCAGCCAATTTTGCAAGCACAATTTCATCAGTTGCATTCAGCCAATAAATATAGCGTAGGGAGTCCGCAGTGATCGTGGTTATGAGCGTGGGCTGGAAGTATATCACCCTAACGTCTATGATAGGCAATTGGGGTTTCGACAAGCCATTCCTGTTCCATTCTTTGATTTAGTACACTGTGGTCCTTTTGTTTGCCTTCATTCTTATCAAGAAGTCATTTTTCGGGTAGCTCGGGACAGCCTAGAAGTGATGAGCAAGGTTGCTCGAAAGCTTATGGCATTAAATTTTGAGTGTATTCCTTCATTCTCCTCCTGGTGGGAAGCCAAGTGGGCCAAGAAATATAGAGGGGATCTTAGGAAGTCAAATGATCATTTCTTCGGGCAACTCACAATTAAGTCTTATCCCAAGCCGAGCAAGTTTGAAAGTTGGAAGGAGATGATTTATCAAAAGAACCAGTTTCTTCTAATAAGTATTTTTTCTTTTCTTGACTCGTATTTTATAATACTTTTATTATCTATCCTCCATTAACCCTTCTCTGGGTTGTTTCGAACTTGCAGCCCAAGGAAATATTGAGATGGTGGATGTCGGGCTAGAAGAAGAAGCTGTAAACACACTTGTGCTCGAAGAAGCTACGGCCGAGGCCACGAGATAAGGTGCTCATTCTAGTCAAGCAGTTGGAGAGGCTGGGGACATCTCTGAGTTATTTGTAAACTTTGAGAGTAAGGCTGAGCCTGAGGTGAAGACTCGAGCAACTCGGCGGGCAAAGGCGACTGTAGTAGAGTTCTCTAAGTCTGAGCCCGAGAAACAACCTCAACCTTCACTTTCTATACCAGGTCTGTGAGCAACCCCCATAAAGAAAAGAACCAAGGCTCAGGCCTCGAAAGCCTTTAAATCATCTCAATCCTCCCCAGCTCCTCCAGTTGAAGCGGGTAGAAACTCTATTCTTTTAAGCACTCAGCTCTCCTTCATAATTATCTCTATCAATACTAGCATTGACTCCTCACTTTTGTTTTTTTTTTTTAAATAAGACACTAGAGGTGAAGGGACTATTCAGCCCGAGCTTTCTTCTCCTTTTACCCGAGCAGTGCATGCTTCTCCTTCTCGAGCTGAGCCTTCAAAGGTATAGCTTTTTCTTACTTTTGGCTTTAAACTTGTATCCTTACCATTTCTGAAGTTAATGACTGACTTCCATTCTTTTGTAGGCCAAGGTTGGAGAAACCGTGTCTTCAGTCGGGCAGAGTTATACTCCTATTCCTTTGACTTCTCCTCCTGCTTTGGTGGTGACTTCAACTTCACAGTTTGATCCAAAGACTGGGGAGATACTACACTTTGTAAAGGGCGACATCAACTTGGTGAATATTCTTAATTTGAACCTTCCCTGTAAGCTTTCCTTTTTTATTTATACTTTTTTTTTTTTTTTTGCTCTTCTCAATCTTCTCCAACACAGGAGTTTCACCGACCAGCAGCTACTATATTTGGGGAGCCCATAATTCCTGAGATCCCTGTGGTCTCAGAGGTAATTAGCCCGCGGGGTTCTCAGGATGCTGCTCGGGCAAATGTGGCAGCAAAAGTGCTTCCTCTAACAGTTCAAGATCCAATTCAGGTAGAAAACCTCTTCTTCTACTTTGTTTTTGTTTTGTTTTCTTGAAAATGCAATTTCTAACTTACTCTGACTTTTGTAAAACAGGCTTCTAGTGAGGGCTCGGGCCAGTCTCCTCAGCCCGTAGCACCCAAGGTAGCCCTCTCTGTTCTTCCCAAAGCCTCTGGGATCACAAGGATCCCTATCCCTAGACCGAAGAAGACAAGGGTTACTGCTGTTACTTCCTTAACTTCTAATCCTCCTCCTTCACTTTCAACTGAGATTGGTTCTATTATTGTTGCTACTTTTGGGAATGCTGAATTAATGCCTCCAACATTTGCTTCCATTCCTATCACAACCTTATTGCCTAAGCTTATCAAAGAGTTCGGTCAAATCAAAACAAAGATGAGGTCTTCAAGGCGCCTTTCTGAGCCTCAACAACTTCAATATCAATGCAGGATCTTCCAAGAATAGATGTAGAGGGACTTTAATGCTTCTTTTAGTCTTAAGGGTCTTCAAGATGCTAAGAAGGCTCTGACTTAACTATATAAAGCCCATCAAATTACAAAGGTTCAGGTCAAGTCCTTCCTCAACTTCTTTGAGAACTTGAGGCATTAAGGAACCAGCATATGTGGGTAGAGGTAGGCCAAGAGAGTCAGATGCTACAAGGAGACACATTCCAGAACTTCTTCTCTACAGAAGTTGGTGGAAGAAGGCTCAGCCATAGAGGTAAGGATCGTAGAGATGACTTTTGAAATTCAGAAGTTGGAAGAGCAGCTGTCTACTCTCAAGGTTGAACAGATGACTTTGTCCAGCAAGCTTTACTATAAGATTGAAGAAGTCAAGAAAGTAAACGTTGAAGTCAAGGATGCTGAAGCACAATTAACCAACAGTAATATTGCTTTGGAGGAGCCTGGCAGAATCTTCACTATCATGCAAACATATCACTGTAGGATAGCTGCCTTAGCCAAGGATGTAAAACTGTTGAGTTAAACTTTATGTAACTTCAACATTTGATGAAATAAAAATGACTTATTCCTTCACTTCAGCTTGTATTCTTATTTTTTGAAGTTCCAACTGCACCATCTAACTTTGATTCTTCTTAAAATAACTAAACTTCCTCAATATAACAATCCCTGACATCCCACAAAGTTGGATGATATTTCTTTAAAGACTTAACATTAACTGGATGCCTTTGCAAGTTTCCTTTCAAATCTGCCTAGTAATATCATCCCTTATCCAGTACTTCGTTGATAATGAAAGGACTTTCCCAAGTAGGGCTCCATTGCCCAAAGCCTCTGACTTCAGCTCCTAAGGGCAAAATTTCTTTCCATACTAATTCTCATTCTTTGAAGGTTTTTAACTTCACCTTTCTGTTATAAGCTCGGGCATTAACTTTCTTCCCTTCTTGAATCTTGTTTAAAGCTTCAATTTGGGTTACATCTAAATCTTCAACCCCTCGACATAAAGCTTGAATGTATTCTTCACTGTGTAACCCAAACTGGTTTTCAATTCTAACAGAACTCACATTAATTTCCATAGGGAGTACAACATCTTGCTCGAAGGTTAGGGAATAAGGAGTAGTTCCAATTTCTGACCTCTTAGAGGTTCTATAAGCCCACAAAGTGTCTTTTAACTTCTCATGCCATTTCTTTGGACTCTCTGCCACCATTTTCTTAATGATATTTACTCAAGACCTTGTTACTGGCTTCTGCTTGACCATTTGATTGGGGGTAGTAAGGATTAGACTGGATCATCTTTATCTTAAACTTACTTGCAAATTCCTCTATTTCTTTTGAAATAAAAGATGGCAAGCAGTCTGTAACAATCGTCTCAGGCACCCCATACCTGTATAAGATCTTGGTTTCAATGAATATGTGTCCCTTGCTAGAAGCTGGGTAAATTTTCCCGATGAAGTCCATTGCCCACCTTCTGAAAGGCCAAGGCTTGACCACAGGGTTCAAGGGTACTGAGGGCACATGTTGGAAAAGTCCATGTCTTTGACACTTCTCACACCCACAGGTATAGACCTTGAAGTCATTCTCCATGGCGGGCCAAAAGTAGCCATATCTTCTTAGCAACCACCTCATCTTAGTTTTAGCTTGATGTGCTTCACAGATTCTTTCATGTACTTTAGCCATCACCTTCATTGATTTTTCTTGGCCTAGGCACTTCAACAACAGTCCATCTGGAGTTTTTCTTAGCATAGACTTATCCCACATGACATATCCATCTTGAGGTCTCTTTCTCAATTGTCCGCATAATACTTCTGGGAGCTTCTTGCTCTTCTTTCTTTCTTCTTCTGATTAACTCTTAAACAATAATAGCTCCTGATGCTGGCATTTCTAGCTCACATTCACATTGGCACTTGCTACACAACACCAGCCCTTTAACTATGGGTCTCTCGGGCAACTTGATAGCTCATTCTGTAGGTCTGTCAACTTGCTTTCTTTCTGCTTTCATTTTCCAAATGGCTTTTCCCCTCCCTTTCTCAGCCAAGTCAGGTTGATCATGTTTATTGGGGCCTCTAGGAAGGGATATGTGTCAATCATCATATTAGCTTGTGGTTTCTCCAAGAGAAACTTTCCCTTGACTGTGAGGTCTTGTATCCAATCCCTGAACTAGACACAATTGGTTATGGAATGGTCAAAGGTATAGTGCAACTTGCAATACTTCTTTCTTCTTAATTCTTCTAGTTTAGGCATCTTTTTGGTGTTGTCAGGCATAATTACTCTTGCCTTGGTTAAATCAAAAGAATAACTTTAGTATTTATGGGGCTTCATAAGGACAAACCGACCATCATTCATCACCACTTTCTGATCCTTGATTGGCTAGGCTAACCCTTTTACCGTTAAAGGTTTAAATGGAGTAGTCATCTCTGTTGCACACATTTCAATTCCTCTCCTCCATGACCATCACTTTCTTTTGACTCTGCTTCTTCAAACTCTACTTGATTAATTGCAACTTTATTCTTGTAGAAAAGAGATACCTTAGATAAGTGCTTCACTTGTTGTTCTTCAGTCAACAGTTTCTCATACTTTGTGGCAACAATTACCATCTTTTGCAACTTATTGAACTATACATCATAAAACTTCTTTCTCAAAGGCAGCCTCATTATAAGTTGGGCATGATTGATAGGAAATTCGCACCTCATCCTTGTCCTCCTAAATCTCATCATGAAGTCCTCTATGGAATCATGCTCATATTGCTTCATCTTAACTAGATCGTTGATGATCATCTCGGGCTCCACTCTATAAAACTATTCATGAAAGGCCATCTCCATTTGCCCCTAGTTAGCAATAGAATTGGGGGGTAATAGAGAATACCATCGAGATGCTAAGCCTACCAACGAGTTCCCAAACAATCTTAACTTATAGTTAAGATTGTCTTCAAATGCCACACATTAATTGAAAAACTTGAAGATGTGATCTCTAGTGGACACATTGCCATCTTCTCCACTAAAAGTTGGAAACGTGGGCATCTTGAAGTTGAGGGGAAAAAGATTCCACTCATCAATATACTCAAGGTAGGGCTTCTGGTAGGTGATCCTGAACAGCAGGCGAGCCTGGGGTCGAGCATTTTGGACCAGCATTCTTCTTAACTCAGCTAACTCATCTCTAAGTTGTTGGTTGGCTATATTATTTTGTTGGGTGTAAGGAGGTTCCCACTTCGGGCTACGCTAATTGCCCAAGAAAGTTTCCTTCTTTGGTTCAAGTTGTCTCCATCTAGCCCCTCCTCCCTTATTAGCCAATGATGGTGGCCTATAAAGAAGAGACTTGCCTATAGTTGTGGACATAACTTTTCCACTAGATTCTCTAACTTGTTGGTTCATTTCATACTTCTTTTTATCTTGCCCGGCCTGCCCCTACTATCTAGTGAGGATAATGGTGGATTGAGCAAATCTGTCTCCAGGATTTATTCTAAGTTGGCCCCAGGCCCTACTTTCTCATTTCCTCTTTCCTTCACTTCCTCGAGTAAAGGAAATAAGGGAATGGCTAGTTCCTTCTCAGGGCTTACTTCTCTTATAATCTCTCTAGCATAACTGTCTTTTGGGGTAGAGTACTCCAGGTCTAGTCTTCTCTACAAACTTCCTGTTAAGGAACAAAGTCTGCTCACCTCTCCTCTGGTCTCTAGAGAGATCTTCTCTATACTTTTCAACACTTGCACCATGGTGGCTTGTAAGTCTTCATTGATCACTTTTCCTTTCGACTTCTCAGATGAAGTCAGGTTTCCCAGAATAGCTGGTCCTCGTAGGGAGATGAAATATTCTGGATGATCTGTCATTTCTGATCTTAATAGACACTGGGGTGGCCCGTATTCAGTATTCCACCTGAAGGTTCGCTCATTCCTCTTCCTTCTTGGTATACGAGACTAATATATCTCACCAAGCGTGCCAAAACTATGTTCATGCAAAGATTCCTCTGGAGAATGTCTTTGGACCTCAACACAGCTCCTTAAGGGATTGGCACTTTGAATGTATATGTTTGGTAGTCGGGCTCTTGCTTGTCTTGTGTGCTGCAGTAAGAGCTTGAAGTTAGTTCTGAAATGTGTCTTTGTGGGGCCTTAGGTGAACTCATTAAGGCTCACAATCAAAACTAACTAAATGCTTAGGCGTGCTACTGCTATCTCAATGTAGAAGATGTAGAACAAGTGTGTTTTAAGTTGATTACTTGTGCCCTAAGTTACTTAAACTTCTTGTTATCAAAGGATTGTCACAGATGGGTTAAGTCTGTATTAAGTTCTTTTTCTTGCCTTCTAAACAAGGACTTTTAGTTCATAATATTGTATGTTCGAATGAAAGGAGTCCAGAGCCCTTTAAATCATTTGTTTGGTTCCAAGTTGCTCTTAGAGAAAATAAATGCAAATAGGACTCTTAAAATAGAAAACAGGTGGAAATGACTTGAATATATACTGAAAAGTGCATTAAGCAATAGATCTACTAATTTAAAGGACAAACAAAGAGACTCAGGCAAGATTTCACCTTGTCTGGCAAGGTTGAACTTCTTGCAGCCATTTCTCTTTGTTTTACAGAGGTTGTAGACTACAAGGGATGGATGGTAAATAGGTTTACACATGAGGATCGATACTACAACATTATGGTAGCAGAGCTTTTATACTAAACAAAAGATAGCTTTTCTAAGAGAACTATTGCTAATAGGACTGAATCTGGGTTGATGTCAGTTTGAAGGGTATGAACTGGCTTGAGAGCAGAGTTTATATGTTTGTTTGTTTGATTGGTTGAGTGTCATTGTCTCTATTGTCTCCTCTTTCTTTTATAGGCGATTTGGCCCGGGGGTCAGGGCTTTGTTTTTGCCCAAAAGCTTTCTGAGGATAGTGAGTTATCAGTTTTTTACTTGTAATGCCACAAGAAAGTGTTTTTTTTGCTGATAATAGGTTAGTCTTCATCACTTGTCACTTCAGTTATAGACATATGGCTTGTTTCTTGGCTGAGAAGGCTTTAATTTGTCTCTAGGCTCAATGCTGATTTTCGGGCAAATTCACCTTGTTTTGACATTTTTGGACTTTCCTTCATTTAAGCCTAATATTCAAATTTTGACCCAAAACAATATACAATACTCGAGTTTCATAGTCGTTAAATATTAATTTTGTATTTATTATCAAATATCATACGGTTAATAATTTCAATGTATACAATACTTCGATTATCATTTTTTTTTAGGGAAACTAATGAAAAATGTTTGAAAATTTTGAATTTTAATAATAAGCACAAAATAAAGGGTAAAGTAAATAGTATCAGGTTGATTTTTTAATATAAAAATGTAATTTTTTATTAAAATAAACAGTACTGCACGCTTTTCATTAAAACTTCATTTTCTTTTCGTAGATTTTAGTCCTAAAAAAACGGAAAAAAAGAAGAAATAACTGCCCAAGAAGAAATAACTGCCCAAAACAGCTTTGTGTTTTGCTTGTTTTGTCCTTTTAGTTCGACTTTGCCCATAGTTTTCATTGGTCAACAAATACAAAAGCAAAGTCTTGACAGTCAATTCACAACATTGACCCAAAATATCCTCCGCACTCAACTTCTCTGTATCTCCTCCCTATAAAACCCTTCACAAACCCTCCTTCTCTGCAAACAGCCATACACCCATAAAAATCAACCTCGACAATGCATAAAACTCCTTCAGGCTCCACGCTGGGCGCCGGTGGCCTCGACCTCACCCAGGCCTTCTTCAAGCCCATCTCCAATGCCGCCGCTCCCTCCCTTACCAAACGTCACGCCAAGATCTCCGTCATCGGCGCCGGCAACGTCGGCATGGCCATCGCCCAGACCATCCTCACCCAAGACCTCGCCGACGAGCTCGTCCTCGTCGACGCCAAGCCCGACAAGCTCCGCGGCGAGATGCTCGACCTCCAGCACGCCGCCGCCTTCCTCCCCCGCACCAAGATCCTCGCGGACGTCGACTACGCCGTCACCGTCGGATCCGACCTCTGCATCGTCACCGCCGGCGCACGACAGATCGTTGGTGAGTCCAGGCTCAATCTCCTCCACCGCAACGTCGCTCTCTTTCGGAACATTATCCCGCCGCTAGCAATGTATTCGCCAGAGACGATCTTGATGATCGTGTCCAACCCGGTTGATATCTTGACTTACGTGGCCTGGAAGTTGTCCGGATTCCCCAGCAATCGGGTTGTCGGTACCGGTACCAATCTGGATTCGTCCCGGTTTCGGTTCCTCATCGCCGATCACCTCGATGTCAATGCTCAGGATGTGCAGGTGATTTTTGCATTTCGGGCATTTTTGCTACTTCATGACATTGCAGTGCAAATGGTTAATTTTTGTATGGTTTTTGACAGTACTGTATTTTATAGATATTTCATATTTTTGTGTTTTCATTTTCTCGGTATTTTTGTAGCACGGATAAATTAGATACGACATTAATATTGTCTTTGACTAGGGTATGCTATTTAACCCCTTAAATTATTATCCAGTTGAAATTGATCATCTGAACTTTTTTTGGTAAATTAACCTTCTGAGTTATTTGAAATTAGTCTATTAATGCCTTATCGGTAGATTTTTCCCACTACTTCGTTAAATTCATGGAAAAATTAGTATTTTTATCATCAATTCTTACTTGTCAACTGTAACCAATAAAATTATGACATATGGACACAAATAATATGTAATGACCATGTAAAATGGTTGGTTATGTAAATGTTTGGTTTTTTTTATTTTTTTATTTTTTTTATTTTTTATGTTTTCTTATTATGTTATATGTTTTACACATTATTTTGTGTCCATGCATCATAATTTTACATTTATCATAATTTTAGTGGTGGTTATTGTTGACAAGTAAGAATTGATGATGAAATGATTAATTTGCCTTTGAATTTGACGAAATGGTGGACGAAATCGGCTGATTTTAAATAGTTTAGGGGGTTAATCTATTAAAAAAATAGCTCAGAGGGTCAATTTTAAGTGGGATAATAATTTAGAGGTTAAACCGCAGTTGACGCCTTTTACTACATATGACTGCAAGTTTCAAGTATTTGATACATTGCTTATGAATTGTAGGCTTACATTGTTGGGGAGCATGGTGACAGCTCGGTGGCATTGTGGTCGAGCATTAGTGTCGGGGGAGTGCCGGTGTTGAGTTTCTTAGAAAAGCAACAAATAGCATACGAGAAAGAGACGCTAGAGAGCATTCACAAGGCGGTTATAGACAGTGCCTATGAGGTGATAAGTCTGAAAGGGTATACTTCCTGGGCAATTGGGTACTCGGCAGCTGCGCTAGCTAAGAGCATACTGAGAGATCAGAGGAAGATTCACCCGGTTTCCGTGCTTGCAAAGGGGTTCTATGGGGTGGATGGTGGAGACGTGTTCTTGAGCTTGCCTGCCCAGCTTGGGAGGGGTGGGGTGTTGGGGGTTACCAACGTGCATTTGACTGATGAGGAGGAACAAAGGTTGAGAGATTCTGCTAATACCATTTTGGATTTGCAGGGTCAGTTGGGACTCTGAACTTGATTGGAAGAATTTCTTTGTTCGGTTTGAAGGGAAGAGTTGTCCAGGCTTTGTAAGGTCGCTCGCTAATATGAAACATGCTCATGATGTACCAAAACAAAATAAAGAAACAAACCGTGTGTTGGTTTAACTTTTGGCTTTTGCTGTGCTTCTTATGTTGCAATGAATGATGCAGTTGTATTACGTTCTTGCTGAACTGAGATTAGAAGCTACCCTTCGATCTTATTAATCAATCCAGGTTGAACAACAAACCATATTACTCAAGACTTCAGGCATATCATAGAGGTATTCCTGGTGAATGCTCTCAAGGCATTAAGGGAAATATATTTTCTTAAAATACAAAGTCAAAGTTATGTAAATCATATTAATAACGGAATTGTGAATACAACAAGGGTTAGACCAGGTTGATGAAAGCAATTGTGTATGCTCTCTTGAACTCGAATTCGAGTTGATGTCCAAGTAAATTTAGACTAAATGATGATTAGCTGGGACTTACCCAAAGACCCACTGAAACATGGGCTAGTTGTTGTCTTGTTTAATGGGCCTTTGAGGCTTTCATTATTATATCAAAATGGGCTTTTGAGTTTTAACTTAGGAAAATACCTCAAAATGAGATAATTTCTTAATCTTGGAATAGAAATAGGACATTTCGAATATACACATGGCATGCCCATGCAATGCACAAAAATAGGACAGAAATAGGATTTTCCCTACACCTTGAAATAACCAAATTGTCCACCCATATAAATGGGTAATCTAGAAATTCCAGCATTTATTTCTCATTTTGTATAGAGAGAAATAGAGAGTGGAGAGAGAGAGAAAAGCTCTCTCGCCCAATTCCAACCCTAACCCACCCATCTTCTTCTCATCCAAGAGCTCTTTCTCTAACCCACCCATCTTCTTCATCCAAGCTCTCTCTCTTTCTTTCTTTCTCTCTCCCCTCTCTCTATATTTCAAATATGCACAAGAACTCTCCCTTTAACCCACCCATCTTCTTTGATTTTTACCTTTTCATTTGTAGGTTTTGTGAACTGGGTTTGCTTAATTTTGCTTTTTGATTGATGGATTTTTGGAGTTCAAGTAATTGGTTGGTGTTTCTTGGAGGAGACCCAAATCCTTTATTTTTTATAATCATTTCTCTAATTTATATGTGTGTTTTCGTTTCTTCTGTCTTCTCCCTCCTTCTCCCTCTCTCGATCCAAATTTACAAGCACTAAAATAGGGTTTGGCTTTTGCTACAATTAAATGAAAAAACGTATTAAAGGTCAGTTGCCTTTTGGAGAAAAGATAAATTTGAAGGAACATAGAGAAACCAGAGTGGAAAGAAGGAAGAGAGAAGGATATGGATAAAATTATTTCGCATACTTGTTTGCTTTCTTCGTATTAAGCTCGTTCATACACTGTATGTACACAACATGTACATGACATGCACATGACATGCACATCTTATGCTCACTGATCTAAGCTCAACCCAAAAATCCATAGCTCACAACGCTCTCTTCGACATCAGGAAAATGATGCAATCAGATAAATGACCCTAAACTTTATATGAAGATCGAAGATTCATTAATTTGAATTTGGTATCAAATTTGATTGGGTTCAAATATTTCAAGGATTTAAAACTTGCAATTTGAATGGGCATGAAAGAACCCCCAATTGAATTAAAGGAAATTGTCTCACGAACTTGTTCGCTTTTTTCGCATTTGCAGGCCCTACCTCTGAATCAAAGGAAAAAGTAGCAAACTACGTTAATGCGAAGAGTATCAAAGATGTAAATATGAACCATATACACTATATGTACAATACATGCACATAAAATGTACAATACATGCACATAATATGTACAATACATGCACATGATATGGACAGAGCGGGATAAACTTTAACGGCAACATATTGGTATTGTGGATACAATTAAAACATAATTATTACGCATATAAGGTTACAATATCAGTTTGAAAAGTCTTGCTACGTATATCAACCACTACTTAACCGTGCATGTGGAAAACATGATACTCATCGTTATTTCATGGACACGCATGACCCTTAACGTCCTCTAAGATTTATTTATTTATTTTTTTTAATTTTGTTTTTCACTAAGGCCAACTAGGTTGTGGTCATACTCGCTCACAACATATGTGCATCATAACTAAAGAACATTCCTGCTTCTCATATTAAGATGTAGCCATGCATATCATATGCACACCACATGCACATTACGGAAAATTTTTCACAAATTTCTGCAATTGGACACTTGAACCAGAAATTGTTCCATCCCAATTTTCTAGCACGTCAAAACTTGAAATTTATTCCACAACCCATACGCCCCAACATGAAACACAAGCCCTAATTTAACTTCTAAGTATTAATTTATCTTACAAACAACTCATTTATTACATAAATCATTGATGAAGGAACTTGGAACTAACCACCCTACCTTACTATGCGTATAGAAGCTTTAATCGCCGGAAAAAATGAAACTTCCTGGCCAAAACATAAAATATGGTACAAAACTGAGCTCACTATTCTCACCTCTCTCTCGCATCCCTTTGTTCAAAATTAGAGGTATGAGGTTAACCCAAAACCCAACTCACTCTTCTTGCCTCTCTTTGGACTTCCTTCTTTTCGAAATCAAAGCTCAGAAATCAGAGCTCAACCCAGAAACGCAAAGCTCATAGAGCTTTCTCGACAACCCTCTCTTCCAAATGAGAACAATGATGCAATTGGCTGATGCTTTATAGTATTTATGTGTGGGTATTTTAGTAATTTAGGTTTTGTGCATTATGTGCATGGCTTATGCATGACCGATTTGTCCTATTTCTATCCCAAAATTAAGAAATTATCCCATTTTAAAGTATTTCCTTTTTACTTAATGAACCTATTCACAATAAACTAGCCCATATATTTGTGGGAGCTTTGGTTTTAAGTATACCAAATTGTAATAATAAATCCTAATCATCAATAGGCTTTGATTTTCAAAATTCAAACAAAACAAAAATTACATACTAATGTCATAGTTGGCAGTCACTTTCTCATACTTTTATAGGATTTTTTGGTGCAAGTACCAGCTAAACTTGTAACCATGTGCGATAATACTACCTCAACTTTTAATTTTTAGGTTTTACGACCTGGTCTCTCTTAAATGTTGGAATCTACAACCTAACAGCATCTCCAAAGGAGATGTCAAACTATCCAACTAAGCAATAATGGTAAAAAAAAAAAAAAAAAAAAAAAAAAAAATCAGCAACAATGTTTTCCAACCGAGAAGCCAAATCTAATGTAGCTTGACATGGGATGACATTTCTCCCCCTTGTGGCCAAATTTGATAGTAGCTTCAAATTTTTTTAATTCATTATTAAAATGCTTTTTATAAATTTTTTTATTGGTTTAAAGCCTTACTTTTTAGTTTCTTTTAATTACTAATGCAATGTTTAAATGTTCTTATACCTTTTAATTCACTTTCTTTCATTACCAATGCAAATAAAACAATTATGGATTATTTTTGTTTAAAATTTAACGTTTCGGGTGGAGAGTAAAACTTCAAAAGATGTCGAAGTGCCACGTAAGCTGTCATTTTTTTTTTTTTGATAAAGCACGGTATTAATTGATGGAAATTGGAATACGTACAATATTGAGGATAGGGTGCACAACATAGGTCGATAAAAACCTTGCCGGAGATTTCAACCCGTTCGAAGTGAAAAATAGCGTCTCGCACCTAACATATATTAAGTATTACTATCCTCAATAAGAGATCAACGATTATATTGGGTGGTTCTTCAAACCAAGTTGCACAATCATCAATACTCAAGCTAAACCGTGCAAGCCTATGTGCAATCTTGTTCGCCTCCCTTCGAGTGTGCTTGTGCTTGAGACTCCAGTTGGGGATCCTTTGCATCAGTTGCCTTGTGTCCATAATTAAATACCATTTTGTGGGGGGGGGGGGGGGGGGGTGGGGGGGGTGGGGGGGCGGCGGGGCGGGGAGCTGCAGCTTTCCCCCGTGTTTTGTAGTGCAGAGAGGACAAGCAATGCATCCCCCTCCATAATCATCTTCTCCACCTGCAAATTATGCACAAACAGGGCCGCCTCCCTTGCTGCCATAGCTTCAGCTACTAACGGCGAGGAGATTCCTGCAGTGTTCTTCGCTAAAGCTGCCACAAAAGACCCTTTATCATCTCGAATGACTACGCCCTTTCCCCCCATGCTTCGTTGTTCATCCCAAGCACCATCGAAATTTCAGTTCATCCACCCCTTCTTCAGTAGCTTCCATTTCCGATTAATCTCTGCCTTTCCTTTCTTCTCCACACGGTGTCATTTCTGGTATTCACACAGCCAGCACTCGGCTTTGCACAACAGCTCCAAAGGGTGAGCCGCCTTGCCCTTCCATAAAAATGAATTCCTTTCCAGACAAATATTCCATATAATAACCAAAGAAGAATCACAGCTATTCCTTGATAACAGACCGGCAATCTCGGCAAACCAATCCAGAATTTTTGTTCTGCGATCACAGTGACTGACCGAGGACAATCCCTTAAGAGGTGTTCAATTGTTTCCTCATCTCCACGACAGAACATACATGAAGTCTCCACGAGAACCTTCTTTTTCTTCAGGTTTGAAGGAGTAGGTACTGCATTCAAGCAACAACGCCACACACATATTTTTACCTTCTCAGGAACATTGGCTCTCCAAATTGCTTTCCAAAAAAATTTCATGTCTCCGTTTAGTACCGATCCGCCTGCCTCGCCACCGTTGACATCTCCATGCATTCGAGCCAAGTGGTATGCACTTTAAGACGAGAACTTTCCATTAGCCTCCGCGTTCCATATTAGTACGTGATTCGTATGAAAAAGACTCAACTGTATTTGCTTAATCAAAGCAGCTTCTTCTACACAAAAGATTCCATCAATAGCCTAGCCTCTGTATTCCACGTTACAACCACCACCAACCCCCCCCCCCCCCACCGGGCGGGGCGGGTTCGCTCTGTGCAATAAATTGTGCACTGTGGATGACTGATCAAAGCCCTCCGGTATAGGTTTATAACCTTGAAAAATTGCTTTCGGGGAAGCCAACTATCACCCCAAATTTTGATCTTTGTACCATCTCCCACTCACCACCGAGCACCCATTCGAATAATCTTGCGGGCCTCTGCAATGCCTCGCCAACAATAAGTTGTCAATTTTAAACTTTATGTTTAAAATTTGACATTTCTTTTGAAAATGGTTTAAATTATTTTTCATCTATTTTGTCATTAAAACATGTCACACGTCCCTGACCTGGAGGGATACTTTTGTCAATTCACTTTTCAAGGCTGGCTAGAATCAAATTGGCTGCAAAATAATACTTCATGTGCAAATATGGGTGCAAAAATTGGGAGTTTGTATAGCCCCTGTTCTACAATTCCCTCCCTAAGGGGTTGAAAAATTAATATTTAAGGTGAACCACACACCCACTAGCTGACCTACAAAATAAATAAATAAATAAAAAGGTAAATTACATTCTACCCCCTCAAGTATGGGTGCAATTGCAACCTCATACAACATCTTTAAAACATTTCAATTTCATACAACTTTTATTATTTCATTTCAATTTCATAGAATCATTAAAAAATCTGTTAGGATAGCAGCTAAATGATGACGTCAAAATATTGCATTTCACATTTGTGCTGACGTCGAAATATTCAATTTTTTTTATATAATAAAAACCTTAAAAATTAGAAAAGAAAAAAAAAAAATCCCCAACCCCTCCCAATTCCAATAAATTTTTTTAACTGCCACGTCAGCAAAATATAGGTTATACATTTGCCATGCCATCACTTAACAGTTAAATTAATGGTTTGACTAACGGATGAATGATAACTAAATGCAAGTTTGTGTATGAGATTGAAATATTTTAAAGATGATGTATGAGGTTGCAATTACACCCAAACCTGAGGAGTAAAATGTAATTTACCCAAAGTTCGGGTGGTATTGGTATACATGCTTGCAAGTTCAGCAGTTGTACAAAATCACATTTTTTTATATTTTGGAATTAGGTCAACTCAAATTTAGATAGTACAATGAAGTTTGTATTTTTGAGTTTTGTAGATACAAATTATGCGTTGTAGTTTCTATTTTATATCTACATTATATATTAAGAGAACCCTTTTCATGAACTAAAAGGGTAAAATGACTCTTTTGTTTTTTTTTTTTTTTGCTCTTTTTTTTTTTTTCATTTTTTGACTTGAAATTATTTTGCATCATTTTTCAC
Organism: Pyrus communis; assembly: GCF_041283825.1. NCBI lineage: Eukaryota > Viridiplantae > Streptophyta > Magnoliopsida > Rosales > Rosaceae > Pyrus > Pyrus communis. The sequence continues at coordinate 18,495,313 of NC_142570.1, read as the reverse complement.
ACTTACGACTCAGAGTTTAACTCCCAAAGAATTCGGTACAATGTTCACCCTAAAAGTTACAAAGCCTAAATTACGAACAGGCTGAGTAAATATGAGCTGACTACATTCTTATTTGTGTATGAGGGCATTCCAACTCGCAACCAAGCTCAGTTGGGTTAGTAGAATGGATGTGGCAGTGGTGGTATTGAATGCGCTGCTGACTTCTGCACCGAAGCAATTGCGGCCAAGGAAAGAATATGTCTCGGCCTTAGGTTCTAGAACCTGAAAAAAAAAAGGTTACTAGATCATTGCGAAGTTCAATAATTGGCTTGGCTTTTGTTGTGTCGAATAATGGCTAACTAGGAACACCTCACTTCATCGAAGTTGATGAGATGACCCATTGGATGAAAGAATAGAGAATTCGTCGTCCCCCAAGACTTGGATAGATAACCAACTGACTAAAAGCAGTGTCGTTAGTCCAAACTGAAGGTGCTTCTTGATCGCCTAGTTCTATGGCTCAAGCGTTGTTAGTCCAAACCTAAAATATCGCTAGCTATCAATACAGTATTGTTATTCCAAATTAAAGATCGAGAGAGTTAGGATAGTTAGTGTTTTTCTCAGGGTTTTGCATAGAGCAAGAGTTTTCACGTGGAGTGTTTGAGTTGTTTGTTGAGTTGAAGGCCTCTGTACATTGCAAAACCTTTTTGTATTTATAAGGATAAATTCCATGATGGCCAAGTCTACCAAATGACATAATTTTTTATACTATTTTGATTTTTCAGCAAATTCCCTTAATATGCATGGCATTATGCTATCCAATCCAAATCCAAACTACTCCAAATTGCTTCTTTTGGCCATTTATTATCATCTTTGCCAATTGTACCTACAAACACACGAAAATAGCTTAAATCACTATAATAAGTAGAAACTAACTCACTAAATGCAAAGAAACAAGCTAACAAAGTCGCATAAATATGCTCCTATCAAATTCCCCCACACTTAGCTTTTGCTAGTCCCTGAGCAAAACAAAGAAACAAAACAAAACCTAAACCTTCTAACAATTGCCTTAGGGATTTCCAATGAAACATGACATTTTAAAAATCACTACTCACATAGATTTTAGCCATCCTTACTCTTGAGTATACACTTAACCCCAGTCACCACTCACTAGCTCGCATTTAATCAATTAAAACAATATTTTGAATGTAGTAACATGCCTTAGAGTATCCCTTAATTCCTCACTGGATATACTGTCTATTTTCACACAGATTTTTTGACTACTCTCCCTACACTAGGTATATGTGAGAAGATTGATGTAAACATGTAGACTAGCACTCACATATGTTATAACAAAGAAGGCACTTTCTGGAATTATTAATACAACATGTATATGATCTCATGAATGAAATGCCACTATTTAAAAGCGAGAACCAGGGGTACCATATGCTCGTACCAATTTCAAACTCCACATATTGAAATACATAATAATCAAGATAGAAGTCTAAGGGTTGTAATGGGGCCAATGTATTGGCTAACAAAGAAAGGTTAAGGATAAACAAAGGTTCTTAAAGTGATAGTAAGCAACATAATGAAATCAACACTTAGAATTCAACTTTTGATTGCAGCAACCAACTTTAAACATAAAGGGAAGATTTATACAACTTTTTGGGTCAGATTCACATTTTTGGACCTTTCTTCAACAACCAACACCTGTAAGCTCATTCTCACTTCTTTTTAATCTTTTTTTTTTCTTTTTCTGCACAACTTTTTCTTTTCTCTTTCTTTTTCTACCCTTTTTTTTTTTTTTTTTTGAAACACAAAACGTACTCCTTCACCAATTCACAAAGATAAATTCTTCCCCTCCCCCCCCCCCCCCCCCCCAAACTTATTTTTCTGCATATTGTAGATCAAAAGAAATTCCCAACAAGTCATGCTCCACTATTCTTTAAGAACAAGGGTATGGATAGTCCTATACTAGGTTAGGTAGGGATAATGCAAGCTAACAAAGAAAATAGGCTAAATAAGGCTCAAAGGGGTTAAACCTACAATACATATGCAAAGGGTAAGGCTTTTTGGCTCTGGTTTAACTAAACTACTTCATCTTGTTATTAACAATGCACTCAATTTTATGCTTTGAATGAAACAGGCATGAGTTCTAGTATTTGGAACTAAAATGATGAAAACGCATTCTAAGTAGCAACCAAGCAAAGAAATAATGAGATCATGCAACGACTTTAGAAAGCAAGAATATTAAGATTAATAACTCTCCCAACAAAGAATAGGCTTAAGTCTCTTAGGGTTGTAGCGTTAGTTTGAGTTTCTTCCTTCAAGCATGTTACAAAAACTGATTTTTCCTTTTTGTGATTACATGTGAATTCGTAAATGACAACTACAACTAAGCATAAACCAAAGAGCATATCAAACTTCCACCCATGTTCGTAACTTTCTTTAACCAGTCATGCAATTAAAAACCAAATCCTTATCATTGTGTTGGAAGGTACCCTAAGACACAAACAAGCTACAAAAACGACTCTTTTTGGTATTTTCTCAAGCTTTTTTTGATTTTTTTTTTCTTTTTGTTTTATGACACGAAAACACTTTAAAAATAGTGAATAACAACATTAGTAGTGATAGGTGGTGAATTTCGAAAATACGTCATGAAAAGCATCTATTTACCCCCCCCCCCCCCCACACTTAAACCAAACATTGTCCTCAATGTTTCAAAACTAAATTGAAACAAGAAAACAATAAAAAAAAAAATAACAAATAGCAAACAACACAATCATGGCAAAGTAAAAGTAATAAAGAGAAGGGTAAAAGAGAGCAAATCTAGTTGTAGGAGCCAGAGATTCCTAGGTCTTTTTTTTTTAAATGCATGGGTTGCCTCCCAAGAAGAGTTTGCTTTAACGTCTTCCAGCCAAACGATACCTCCTATTAAGCTCCACCAGGGGTCCACGGCATGGAGGGGTACACTCTCCATGACATGCTCCTCGAAACACTCGTGTATTGGATCTATGAACGGAAGGGGATGGTGATCCTTCCTGATTGTGGCGTTGAGCTTCCTAAAGTCAATGTAAACTCTCCCACCAACTTGGATTCGATTGGGCACCTGAACCAAAGAAGGTAACAACCTATTAGTTGAAATGGGAAATTGAATTGGAATAGGTGGCTTACCAATGTACTGCGATGAAGACTCTAAAGTAGCAGCATTGTCAACAATTTCATAAGTGCTCTCGACCAAATTTGGTATTTTAAGGGCAGTGGCGTGTCCTTTATGATCTATTTCAATTTCCTTTTCGATGGTGGTTCAAAATACATCCTTCTTGATAGGTGCTGAATGTTCCTGCCCTATATTTCCAATCACATCAATGGTAAAACAAGAACGAACATCATTAGAATTCGTAATAGATTCAGAAACATTGAATTTAATCACATCACCATCAAACTCCATACTTAACGCTCCATTGGCCACATCAATCTTGGTTTGGGCTGTTTTCATGAAAGGTCGTCCAAGTAAGATTGGCAATGGTGGAGAGTGGGTTGAATCCTCCATCTCAAGCACATAAAAATTTGTCGGAAAAATCAAATGGTCTACCTGCACCAAAACATCTTCCAATACTCCTTTCGAATATGCATTAGATCGATCAGCTAATTGAATAATGACACCATCATTTTTAAGCTCTCCTAGATTCATAGATGCATAAACAGAATATGGCATGACATTAATGGAAGCACCTAAATCTAGCATAGCATGTTCAAACCTTGTATTACCAATAACACAAGGGATAGTGAAGCTACCTAGATTTTTGCATTTAGGTGGCAGCTTTCTTTGCAAAACTGCAGAAACATTTTCACTTACATGTACGACCTCCTTCTCCGGAATCCGTTTCTTTGTTGTGCAAAGCTTCTTCAAAAACTTAGCATACTTTGGAACTTGCTTGATTGCATCAAGGAGTGGGATATTGACTTGCACCTTCCTGAAGGTTTTTAGAATGTCTTTTTCTTTCTCTTCTTTCTTAGATTGCATAAATCTGTGAGGGAAAGGCACATTCGACGGAATATTGTTAGGATTAACTGAATTTGAACCTAACTTACCTATATTGGATGGCTTAGAAGCTTTAGGGGGCTGTGGCAAGGGTTGTTCTGCCCTTGCCGTGGCCTTGTCTTCTTCCTCTTCCTCGAGCAATAGCTTCTCGTCCTCTATTTGGCTTTGTTTGGATGATTTTGGTTTGGTTCCAATCTCCTTGCCACTTCTTAACGTAATAGCCTTAGCGGTTTCAAAGCCTCCCTTTGGATTTACAACGGTTGAACTAGGTAGTTTGCCTTGTTCTCTAAATTGTCCCATGAATTCCGCCACTTGCCCCATTTGATTCTTCAATTCACCTACCTCTTTGGCTTGATTTTGTAATCCCTGCGTCAAAGAAGTTAGTACTTGAAGAATTTTATCATAATCCAATGACAAACCTGAATTTGGTTGGGATTGTTGTGGGGGAGGTTGTATAAGTCTTGAATAGAACTCCTTAGATGGCTGCCAATATCCTTCTTATTGAACTTGTTGAGGTTTCCTCCACATAAAATTTGAATGATCACTTACACCTGGATTGTAAGTGTTGGAAAACAAGTTGATCCTTGATTGATTATGGCAAAGATAACCCCAAGCATTGACATTATCCCAACCTCCATTCTCAATTAATTGAGGATGTTGATTCGTTTGATATCCTTGCCTATAGGCCACACCAAATGTACCAACTCTTTGCATTTGGGACCTTTCGATATACTGTGACATAAGAGAAGTAAGATTTGCCATTTGAGCCTGAAGATTAGCATTTGCTATGTCTTACTTCTCTAGTACCTGAAATCAAAGAAATAAAACTAAATCAAATATCAAAAGTAAAATAAACAAAAAATAGAGGGATTAGCCATTTTACTAATCCCCGGCAACGACGCCAAAATTTGATCTGATAAAAACTAACAAACAAATTAAACCTTCTTTTAAATAATTGTAGTATGCGTAAGTAAGGATTGTTCTAGGCCGGGGATTAGGAGGGATGCTAATCTACACTAACTTGACTCAAAAATTGAAAACTAGACTCAAACACATAAAACTAAGCTAGACTAACTCAAATAACACAAAACAAGCATTAAGGGGTGTTTTGGACGAAAATTGAAGTAAATTGACACGAAATACTAAGCCAGGGGGGTTTGGTTGGATGAATTTTAAACTAAAACTAAGTAGGTTGCTGAAACAAAGTAATTGATACTAAATTGGGGTGAATGAAGGGGGTGAAAGGCTAGCTAGAGGGTCTTTCTCCACACATGACACATATGCAACACGAATCGATTTCCTGTTATTATTCCTATAAACCATGAATGACAATGCCCCAAGTTAATCGTGAACTGCACAAATTAACCATCAGATTTTCCTAAATTCACTGAATTGGACCAGTGATGCAGTCAAATTATTCTTATGAAGTTCCCTATATGAACTGCGTGATAGAGATACATATCAAAAATCATTAAGTTCTATGAAAATCATAAGCATTGACATGGCATTCGTAACTATGAAAAGCATGATACTCCTGCCAAGAATTTACTTAACATAATCATGACTAGTGATTTCCACTACTTATAAATATAAGCTCATAACTATTAGGTGAAATTCCCTTATATTTTAGCATCAAATTCATGCATGCAAAGTAAGTAGGCCTCCTTAATCAACATACAAAACTAAGTTATCAATCAAACAGATAAGTAAATTGCATTCACGATTTATGAAACAATAACTGGAGGAAATCAATTCATATAAAACATATGTTCATGGCTTCGAATTCACCTCTAGCTAAAAAGAAATTTAGTTACACATGTTCGTCATAACTAAATAAAAACAATCTAATTTAAACATTGAAACTAAAACTAAGGATAGAATACACCTAGAAACGCTCCAGCAATCCAAAGGCCTTGGATGGCAGGCACGGCTCCAAGCTTTCCTTCCTTGCAAGCTGTAGCACACTTCTGTTTATTTCTTTATATTTTTCTCTGTAAAACTCTCCCTTGAGTTCTGTGGCAAGGGTGTGCATTTATAGGGCAGACACACGGCATTGGTTGTGGAGGAAAAGGATTAGGGCATGGCACAATTCAAGGAGAAAAGGAATTAAATTGTTAGCATGATTTCAGGACTTCTAGAATCAGATATGTGTTGTTAAAACATGATAAGGACTCCTAAATTTAGATGGGAAGGATTTAGTATAGGATAAGGACTCATTTTGCAGCTAGAGATGAGTTTAGATAATGTTAGATTAAATAGGATAATGTTTGGATAATATGAGATAAGATAAGATAAGACTGGATAAGATAGGATAAGGTTGGATAAGATCTCCCTGTTGTTAGCTGATTCCTTGTCTTCCAAGCCTTAATTTAATTCTTCCAGATTTGTAGCACATTATTAGCATCACTTGTCACCAAAAATGTCCATCCATTATGCTCCATACACATGTTATCCAATCCAAGTCCAAAATTGCTCCAAATTGCTACTTTTGGCCATTTATTGTCATCTTTGCTAATTGGACCTGCAAACACACGAAAATAGCTTAAATCACTATAATAAATAGAAACTAACTCACTAAATGCAAAGAAACAAGCTAACAAAGTCGCATAAATATGCTCTTATCAAATTCCCTCACACTTAGCTTTTGCTAGTCCATAAGCAAAACAAAGAAACACAACAAAACCTAAACCTTCCAACAATTGCCTCAGGGATTTCCAATGAAGCATGACATTTTAAAAATCACTACTCACATAGATTTTAGCCATCCTTACCCTTGAGTACTATAAAGAAGTGTGGTACTAGAAAGAAGTGGCATTCCATGGCGGCTACTACTCCCTATTTGACATATCAAGAGTTATATGAAGTTCTACTTCGAGTTGAGGATTCTAAAAATGCTCCAGATGATGGTGATGAGGAAGAAGAAAAAGATAATAATTAGAAGAAAAATAGTAATAAGGATAAAGGTCAATCATCGCATGGTGCTCGCAAGACATAGAGTCTTAAGAGAAGTGGTACCAATTCTGGTTCTTCTAGTGGGGGCTCGAGTTCCACTGCGCCGCAGAGGCACAAACGTGCAAGCGGTTCCTGCTTTCAAAGACAGAGATTTTGGTGGTTCTAGTGGTTCGTTTTGCCGTAGATGTAATAGTTGACATTTTGGGGTTTGTAGACAAGGCAATAGAGGTGGATGTTTTGTTTGTGGTTAGATGGGACATCGGGATATCCAGTGCCCACAAAGCCAGCAGAAACCCCAGCCATCTACCTTGCCATCACTAGTTCCTATTCAACAAGTTCCAAGACCTAGTGGTTATACTTTGACAGGTTATGGTGAAGCATATCATTATCAGGGTGATATAGCTCCATATTTTGGGGGACAATATTAGTACCTATATGATCGTATCAGTACAGTGGTTACACTCAGTATCCAGGAGGTTATGCGTCATATCTGACATATTCAGCTGGTGGATCACAATGGTATCCCGGAGGATAATCCTGGAACATTGAGGTTGCTTCTAGTAGTGTAGGATCATCGAGGTAGCCTAATCAGCCTGGTCAAGGATGCGGTACATAAAGACATGGGAACCAAGGTAATAGGGGTCATGGAGGATGACAACAACACAGGGTCGTGTTCACCATATCACCTTGCAAGTTGCTTAGAACAATCCTGATCTGATTATGGGTACGTTAAATATTCTTGGCCATTTTCTAGAGTATTAATTGATTCTGGTGCCACACATTCTGTTATTTCTCATACGTTTGTTCGGACGACGTAACCAATCCATGCCAAGATGGATTGCTATGAAAAGACAATCACTTTTCATTGTCCGAACTTGCCTGTAGTTGCATTTGTGGGTGTACGTAGTGGATTGAAACATGACATCATTCCTGCCATAAGGGCCAAACAACTATTGAGGAAAGGTTGCCAGCGTTATTTGGCTCACGTGGTATTGAGTGAGGATACTCCTATCCGTGTGGAGGATGTTAGAGTAGTTAGGCATTTCCCTGATGTTTTCCCTGACGATTTACCCAGATTACCACTAGATAGAGAAGTAGAGTTTATTATTGATTTACTTCCAGGTACAGATCCTATCTCCTTAACTTTTTATCTAATGGCTCCTGCTAAGTTGAAGGAATTGAAAACTCAGTTGCAGGAATTGGTTGATAATGGTTTCATTCAGCCTAGTACTTCACCTTGGGGAGCTCCAGTTTTATTTGTAGGGAAGAAAGATGGGACCTTAAGGCTGTGTATCGATTAGAATAATCTGAATCGGGTACCAATTAAAAACCATTATCCGTTACTATGAATAGATGATTTATTTGACCAGTTTCGAGGTGCTTGCGTGTTCTCCAAGATTAGTTTGAGATCTGGGTATTATCAATTAAAGATCAGAAGTGAAGATGTACCTAAAACTGCTTTTAGGACTTGATATGGTCATTACGAATTCCTCGTGATGCCATTCGGGTTAATGACTGCACCTGCATCTTTTATGGACTTGATGAATCGGTATTCAAGCCATACCTCGACAGGTTCGTTATTGTCTTTATTGACAATATTTTGGTGTATTCTAAGTCTAAGGCAGAACATACTTGACATCTTACTCTGGTTTTGAAGAAATTGAGGGAACATAAATTATATGCTAAGTTCAGCAAATGCCAGTTTTGGTTAGATCAAGTGGAATTTTTGGGGCATGTAATATCAGCTTAGGGTGGAGTGGTTTGGACGTCGGGACACTCGGGTTTATCGAGTTGCAAACTTAGCCAGAATATCGAAGGATTTTCTGACTAGTTTCCATCGATTTTAGGACCTCAAAGAGGTATGGTTATGTTCTCCTAGTTGAAATCTTCAATTCTATATAAAATTTGTGAATTTTGGTGTTGAAATGAAGTAGAAACTAAGGTTTTAAGAATTTCCAGAAACTGGCGACACAGACGGCGGTCGGCGGTGAATTCCGGCTAAACCACCGGAGAAGGAGGAATATTCCGTCAACTTTGACTGTTTATATTGACGGCGTCAAGTAACACCATTAGTTTTTAGACGGAATATTCTTTTATTTAACGGAATATTCCTTAACACCGTTAAGGATTTCGTCAGTGTGCTAGGCACGTGTGGCTGTGCCTTGGCCGGCACGTGGGGCGTCGAAAAATTATTCTAAAAGTATGTGGATGCTCGTGGTGTTGAGTAGGCCACGATGGCATATTCAAATACCCCAATTGAGCAACGTATGAGAAGTTGTAACACGATTTTGGTTATATGCTTAAAATTAACGTTAAAATAGTTGTTTTACATGTAGGTGAGATGTTTCTGGAGGACGAGCGTAGCTAGGCAAGACTCGGGGGTTACGACCTTACTACATATCAGTGAGTGGGCTTTTGGTTTATATATATATATATATATATGCGTTTCCCAAAAACTACTTTTAAATGGAATTTCGTTTAAAATGCCATGTCATGTTTTCTTTACATTTTAGTATATGCATTAGTATAGCTTTGCATAATATTGCATGATGCTGCAGAGGTGCAGGTAAGTTCAGGTGAGTATATATTGACTGTATGGTTGCATGGTAGTTGATTATGAGTTGATGCATGTAGAGCTCATTCTCCTGCACCCTGGTGTTGGTGCTTTGCCCGTGGCTAGGGCCTAGCCTTCACATGATAGTTCAGCTCCCGCACCGCACGCTCAGCTTGGATCCAAGTCAGGTGCCAGCCTGTCGTACAGACCACATTAGGTGGTTCCGACTAGTAGGTGACCTGCAATTCGTCACACAAGCTTCACGTGATCGTAGCACTTGAGCGTACTTATTTACACTCAGCCTGTCATACATACCACATCAGGTGGTTTCGACTCGTATGCAGGTTTAGTGATGTACAAGTCACATTAGTTGACTCTGGCTGGATTGATGAGCAATAGGTTCAGTCGTATAGGTCACATTAGGTGACTCAAGCTGGAATATCACTTTTGCATTGATTTATATCACCTGGCTTACATATTTATTGTTGAGATAGTGACATGGCATATACTTGGTTTCTATTACTTTCGTTAATGATTTTTATATACGTATGTAGTATTATTTTCTGGGAAATTATACGGGCTTTACGGTGAGGGGTTATTACGTTTCTAAAGGCAAAGATGTTTTCAAAAACTTTGTTTTTACCCAGTCATACTTTTTGTTTTGCACCCCTCTAAGTTCTAGGTAGAAGTTTGTGTTGGTGGCTTATGAGGATTCTATGACGGTTCTGACAGACTTCAAATAATGTAGGGATTTCTTTCATGTCTTGTATAATTAATACTTAGCATGCTATACTGCACTTAGATTACCTATGCTCTGAGCACTTGCATTACTATTTTAAACACCTTCACTCGTACATATATAATTACCTAGTGTAATGTAGCTAATAAGTGTATTTTTCGGTAATTATACGAATTCTCAATTATACGAATTCATTACTATTTGTCGGTATACTATTGCATAATTATATGAATTCTCAAATTTAATTCGTAATCACAATTATTGCATTACGAATTTAATTCGTAATCACAACTATTGCATAATTATACCGACAAATACACTTGCAATAGTATACCGACAAATTCGTAATCATAATTATATGAATTCTCAAATTTAATTCTCATAATAAACTTGCAATAGTAATTATACGAAAAATACACTTGCATTACGAATGCTATTGCATAATAAAGTATAGAAAATACACTTGCATTACGAATTCTCATCCTATACTATTGCATTACTATTTGTCGGTAATTATACGAATTCTCAACTTGTATTTTTCTTTCTACTTACCTAGGCGTCCACAGCGCTAAATCATAATTATACATATTTACCAATTCATAATTATATGCAACTACTCATGCATAAAAAAAAATGGCATATACTTTGCAAGGCATTTTATAACATACTTTCACTTAAATTGATTTTGTAGGAAAAATCTCATTTATATAGGTATATACGGAAAACAAAAGCCCACTCACTTGGAGTTCACCCTACAACTCCCTAGCACAACACATCAAGGCAACATGACGATCGGCGCCTAGAACAATCATCAAATCATGCCTCAGAAATCATATCGATAGAATATAACTTATATAAAACACGTCACTATGTAGATCGATCCAGAAGATCTGCAACTCAGATTTTCGATCCGTAACTTCTCAAGGTTTACAATTTACCTCTAGAACAACATCCTAAAATGTCATTACCATCCAACGGTCGGATCTCCGTCAATTGCCAAAACCAAGTGACGGTTAACATTCTATTATGTGAACTTACAACTCCAATTTCGGAAGATCCGTAAATCGGATTCCCGATCTGTAAGTTCCTATAATCCTCAAATATTATGTATTACAACATATCAAAGTTTGTTGACGATCCAACGGTCGGATCGTCAATTCACATTTTCACCAAGTAACGTAACGTAAAGAATTTAGGTCCAAACAATCAATCTACGTTACACAATCACCAAAACTGAAATCAAGGCAATTCATTTAGCCTAAGAATAACATTGACGGCCCCCTGGCCACGTGCTGCCGCGAGTGGTGGTAGGTCGCCCCGGCTCGTCGGAAAATCCAACTATTTCCATAAATTACCAAAATTTACATAAATGAAGATCTCAGTGAGTAGAGTAAACTTTATACTTGTGGCCAAGGCCAAATTGGCTTGGAAGCACCTCAATTTTACCAAAACCGTGCGGAACCCTAGGTTTTGGGTGTGTTCAATTCGACTCCAAAACAACCCGTCATCCCAACCATTGCTTGGGCTTTTTTCTAGGCCTTAAGAAGATGCTATGGGTGGTGGAAATTGAAAGAAATTGCTTCAGGATTGGATGATTCGAAGCCAAAGCCGCCGCATCCCTCCTTGTGAATTTCTCTATTTTCAAGGTCAAATCTCTCCAAATTTGAGATGGAATGGATAGAGGGAAGGTTGTGGAGGAGTTCTCAAGAGGTTTCTGGAAGCAATTCGTCGGAAAAATGGGTGAAAATCGTCGTAAAGGAAGGTGTTTGCCGACTGGGTTAAAAACAGGTTGCGGGTCAAGGGAACCCGATTCCCCTCCTTCTCCTTCCCCCTTATTTCCCTCCTATTCTCTCCTTTGGTTGGTTAGTCTCCTCTTCTCTCTTCTCTTGATTTGCCATAACTCTCTCCTCTCATCTTTCCCGATTGGGCAGCTCGCCCAATCCTTTTTTTTATTTTTTTTTTCCTCCCCGAGTCCTCTTCTTCTTCTTTTACCAAATTTCTAACTAACTCTTAAAATAACAATAAGGTTATAATATATATATATATATATAAAGTATAAATAGTAATTAAACTAAAAATGCTTCTCGGTTTACTGTTTCGTAAAACTTTAATCAAAATTTCAAATCCTCTTCTACTTGCTCCTACGAGCTCGTTTCGTCGAATACTTCAGCAATACGCTAAAAGAATTCCGTACTTCTTTCTATACACCGATCAACGAAAGCCAAAAACCCTTTACCTCTAGGGTGTTTTCGTAAAATCACGGTTTTAAAATTTGTAAAATCATAAAAATTTGGGACGGGCTGTGACATATTAGCACTCCAAAAATCTCATTTTGCACTCCAAACATTCTACAAGTAGAAAGAAAAAAACACTTGTAAGGAGTGTAGAATGAGATTTTTGGAGTGCTAATAACAGTTCCCTAATATTATCAGTATTATTTACATATTATCAATATTATTTTGATATTATCATTATTATTTTAATGTTATCAACATTATTGTAATATTTCCTAATTGTAGACAAACTATAATACTAAGGACATGAATGATAAGATACATAGAGGAGCAGTTCGCAGCTTGGCAGAATCACTGGGAGAATGACCTGCACAAGCATTATAAACTATATGATGATCCGTAGACTGCTCTCCTAGAGGGTTGCCGTAAAACGTTGGTGGAGCAACGGAGAATAGGGAGTGGCTCTATGCACATTTTCAGGGGCCCAAATATTTGGTACGTATGATAATATTTATTAATTTTTGGTAATTTTTTTTAATATTTTCTTTCTAATAGACTCTCTAATACGTTGAGTTTGTGTTTAACAAAAGAGAGCGAAGGCCAATAGCAACGATGAATGTTGTGCTATATTCATTTTAAATTCTAAAAAAATATTAACTTCTATTAGGATTACTAACTTTTTTTTAACTTTTTTGTTTCAGGAGGGTTCAAAGTTCCCGGAGATTGACATGTTTAAGGACGCATATATTCAACTTGGGGGATGAGACCATTGAGCAATTAATTAAATCTTAATATGTTTTTACTTATTAATATGGGGTACTATAGTTTGAGAAGAGCAAGACAATTCTCGAGGAGGTAGCATCACAGCTTCCCCTAGAGACTCTGATCGAGGATGCGACCTTGATCGAGGATGCGAAGCTTCAAATCCTGATTGAGACCCCAAATTAGACCCATGGTCGGATGCCTGGTAAGGTTGTTGGGGGTGGGGAATGCGTAACATCGGGACATTGCCACCTTTTCCTCCAGACAGGCCATGGGATACGTCACTGCGTTGACACAAAATTTGCACACCTAAAACAAAGGCTTGCACCCTAGATGCCCAGTATTGGGGGGTTTCTATGTCGAAGGCTATGATGGGCTTGTGTTGTAAGGAGGCTAGTTGAAACCTTCACGTCCCCTGTTTCTTAGGCCTCAACACCTAGCTTGCAGGAGATAAGATGACCTAGATCTTACACATCCTTCAATTGTTCGGCCTCCAATTCCCCTAAGCTTCTCTTCAGCCACCAATTGCTCCTCAGCCACTTTCAAGCTCCCAGCTGACTGGTGCAGTAGGCCTCGACAACCTTCTTTTGTAGTGTTATATATATATTTTTTTTTGTTACATTCGGATATGATGAATTATTTTCAACTTGTACTTACATTTGCATATATATTATAAATAAATAATTTTTTGTTTATTATTATTGTTTATAGTTTAATTAAAATAATTATAAAATTTATAAAGTATGTTATTTAATAAAAATGATAAATAAAGGAAATGAAAAATAAAAAATAACCTTTGTGAGATGTATGGACTTCGTCACATAATATTAAAAGCAAGGAAGCAGTTCGCCACCCAGAATCGTAAACGATGAAACTCTCATAATTAAATAATATTAAAGTTATACGGAAACCAAATATCATGAGACAAATTTCGTTGGATAAAGTTTTATATGATGAAAGTATTCGTCGCGCATACACTAACCTAATGGTGGCCTGCAATGCAAGAAACTCAAAGCGACGATAAATGTGCCGTACCCTTTAGTTTTGGGCAACGAGACACTTCGTTTCCCTATATTTTAGGGACGCTTGAGCGACGAAATGATTTGTCTTCGGGCACAAACTCATTTTTGACGAACCTTTGCGTGACGGCATCTTTGCGATGGGGTATTTGTTGTGCCATTATTTAAAAGATGGAATTTTTCTTTGAGCGACAGACTTTTTTGGGTCGCAAAAACTGTTTAATGCAGTAGTGTCCATATAATTGGAATGGCAAGTGACTAACCTGTAGAAGCCCTCAAAGATGATGCAATAGTAAAAAAGTTCCAGCAAAACTGATAGGATTTTTACTATCTACAAAGTTAGGGATAAAAACACTTCAAAATACTTGCAAGAGAACAAATAAATTGTAGTGAAAACGGCTCAAGGAAGGCCGTTCTCCACATAGACTGAATGAATAATTTGTGTAAGAACCAAATCTTAATTAATTACTTGAAAGATAGTTTTAGAAAAAGGTTGATTTTGTGAATTATAATGTATTTAAATAAAAACAATTAAAGAAATCAACAAAGTAAAGAAAATAAAAGAAAACGGTTTTGAAAATCAATTTAAGCACTAAGATACCGCCGTCATCTTAACAATTCTACATAGTTCTCCCAATTACTTATGATTTATACATGCATATTTTGAACGTTAGGTTTTCCTAAAGTATGCTCTACTTGGACCCCAGTATACAATGTATATCAAACATGCAACCCTGAAGATGTGGTATTCATTGACACACCCCGACCCGGGATGTCCACCAAGACTCCGAATCGAGCTGTGTTGGCTGACACCTGGAAGGTGATGAAGCCATAAAGTGTATTGATATGGAAGATGTGAATAAATTTAAAACTAAAAGTGCCTAAGTACAAGAGTACGTAGTGAGCAGGTATGAACCCATTTCACACGTGATGACAGAGTATAAGTACGGTACAGTAAAATAGGGTGAGAATTATACCATCGATGGTAATTGGCTACCCCAAGATTTGCCAATAATCCTCATCAGTATGAAAATTATGCTACTAGAACCTGGAGGGGCGAAAAACAAGGGTGAGTGGGCCTGAAAATAAAGTTTTAATAAAACTTTTTGAAAACATTATAACCCTTCCCTGTAAAACCTATATAGTTACCAGAAAAATAATAATACTATGTAAGTACGAAAATGAATGCACAAAGGTAGTGAAAATAGAAGCACGTCATGTCACAATATCTCAGCAATAATAAATGTAAGTCCGTTGTGAAATCAGTCTAAACTAGCATGCTAGTCGAAGTCACATTAATGTGACCTGTACGGCTGGACTTATTGCTCATCGGTCTATGCTAGCACACGAGTAGGAGTCACCTAGTGTGACCTGTACGACAGGCTGGGTGTAAATATGTATGCTCTAGTGCTATAATCATGTGAAAGCCAATGATATGCACGGGTTACCTATGAGTCAGAGTCGCCTAATGTGACCTATACAACAGGCTAGAACCTAACTTGGATCCAAGGTGAGCGTGCGGTGTAGGAGGTGAACAATCACATGACGGCTGTGCCTGGCCCAAGGCAGAAACACTAACACCGGGGTGCAGCAATGATGAACCCTAAATGAATATATCCATGCTCATATAATTCAACCATTTCAATCACATAATAACTCACTTGAACTTACCTGCGCCTCCGTTGGATCATTTGGCAAGCTATGCATAATCAATTTAAAACATTTTCTGGAAAACTGTAAGGTGTACACACACACACACACACACACACACACACACACACACACACACACACACACACACATACACTATAAAAAGGAAAAAGACCCACTCACCTGAGGTCTACACTATAACTCCCTAGCATGAATATCGAGGCGTCACGAATGATCGGTGCCTAGAACAATTATCAAATCATGTCTCAGAATTCTTATCAATAGAACATGTAACTTACATATCCTATTCGCGAAGATCCGTATCGGACTCCTGATCCATAAGCTTCTAATATCCTCAAATATTAAGTACTATAACATATCAAAGTTTGGTGACGATCCAACGGTTGGATTGTCAATTGCTATAATAATCAAACTTGGTTCAAACGACGGAAATTGGTCAATCGGACTTCACGTACGGAATTGGAGAATCAAATTTAGCCTAGGAAGGTCAGGGGATGCCTCGGCCCACACATCGCCGCCACATGCCGCTGTACACGATGGTTGGCCTCCGTGACTTGACGGAATAATCAACTATTTCTAAAAATTCTCAAACTTCACAGAAATGAAGATCTCAGTGAGTAGAAAAAGTTTTATACATGTGGCCAAGTCCAATTTTCCCTGGAAAAGCCTCAAATCACCATGAACTCGGTTGGACCCTAGAATTTGGTTGTTTCTTGATTTGTCCTCAAATCGACTTCGACACTCTAACCAATGATTGGGCATTGCTCCTGAGCTAAAGGGAATTACATTGGTGGTGGCAATTGAGAGGAATTGCTTCACAAATGGTGGTTCAAAGTCGAGACCCACCCTAACCCGTCGATGGGTTTTCTCACCACATTGGGGCTAAAATTCGTCGGGTTTGGTTAAAATTAGGTGATGGGGTGTTGTGGTGAGGTCTGGTGGTGATGGAAGGTTGAAGAAGGCTAGAAAATTGGACAGAAAATTGTCAAAAAAACTCCAAGGAAGTCCGGTCATCTAATGGGTCAAGGGGAACCCGACCGATTCTGTCACATCCTGGTTCGGGCACCCACCACATCCTGAGCTCGACTCCACCGTAGCACGATATTGTTCTCTTTGGGCCTCGACCATGCCCTCACGATTTTGTTTCTGGGAACTCACATGAGAATTTCCCAGTGGGTCACCCATCCTGGGATTGCTCTTGCAGCGAACTCGCTTAACTTCGGAGTTCCTACGGAACCCGAAGCTAGTGAGCTCGCAAAAAGTCTCATGCTAAGTAGAGATAGGAATATATATATATATAAGGCTTACAGGATCCATTCCCCTGGGCGATGTGGGATGTCGCAGATTCACTCCATCTCCTTTTCCCTCTTTTCCCTTCTTGGTATCTCTTCTCATTGGTCACTCACTTCTCTCTCTTCTCCCAATTAGACAACGCCCATCCTCCTTCCTGTCCTTTATCTTTCATATCCACCGACCAACTTTTATTCCCTTTAATCTGGGCCACACATGTGGCTTTCCAGATTTTGCTCCAAAAATTTGGTGCATTCTAGAAAATAATAAATTTACAATTTTGCCCTCAACTTCACTTGTTAATAACTCCTTCATTATAACTCCAAATTACATTCCATTTGTGCCTACGCGTTCGTAGCGACGAGTACTACGAGGATACGCCAAGAAATGAACCTTACGTGACATGACAGGAAGGTCAACAAAAGTCAACGTGTTTACCTCAAAGGGCATTTCAATAAATTCACATTTAAAAATTATAAAGACTACAATTTTTTGGGACGGGTCGTTACAATCTACCCCCCTTAAGAAAATTTCGTCCTTGAAATTTAAAATAACTTGCTAAATGTAAAATACTCAAAAATAGGGAGAAAATATGTATATAAATACGTACACAAGGAAGAAATCGAGTTAGAACGGTTGCATAAAAGAGAATGCCATTCCATCGTGATCGGATTGCAATTATTCCTCTTTCATGCCCCCAAGCTCATACCTTATTCCTTCCTCGATAATATGGTAGTATAATACCCGTACAAACTGTAAGGTTGAAAACACCAATTAGTACGTAAAACATAAGGAAAAAATATACATATAATAAAATATCAAAAAAAAAAAAAATATATATATATAGATATAAAAGCATACAATTCAAATACTTGTATTGAGTTAAAAATCAAGAGTGGAAATAACTCACCCAAAATTTGTATTGGCAGAAATACAAATATAAATAAAATAACGTAGTAGAAAAATATTTGCACGAAAAATCGAAACCCAAAATGAACATGGACCTCGCCAAACATTCGTCTTGTCATGAACTTCGAGAATGAGTCCGAACCATAGCTAACTAGTAAGTGTTGTCGTAGATGAGCCATCTTGCCTACTTGATTAGTGAACCCAACAATTAAGCCATCGATCGCGATACCGTACTATCCTAGAGTTCACCAAACCAGCTGCTAGAAGTGTTTCAACGTACATGTTCCCACAACAATAAGACCCTAGAGTGAAGTAGTGGAAAATATACGTAGATTTGAAAGCTTAAATTAAAGAAACCATATCTTTGAAGACATTCTTCAAATGATAGTTGTAGTTTCGAGCCACACTTGAAAATTAACGCCACAATTGCCAAGCTCATAACTTACGTTCATACCTTCACCAATACCAATTATTGCTTAATCCTCAAAGCTGCTTGGAATATTTTCTTGGTAAGTCTGGTAAACTCGCAAGAAGATTATACTCCAATGGTTCCTACTAGCATCGATATGAAACTGACGCATGCATTCGCTGAGTCGACCTATCGTGAATTCCTCACTGATTGAGCAAGAAACCATGTCGAGAAGGCTAAAAGAACACTCAAGAATTTGACAGTGAAAACAAGTTCATCAAATTTAAAGTTCAAGATATCTAGATTGATTACCTGACATCACACCACAAAAACAACTTTCGGAATATTCGATTACCAACGATAACGATTCATTCAATGGAGTATTTGGTGGGTGATTGAAGAATTAATGATCACAACTAGATTTCAATATCCAAGCAATTCTTCTGAACAATCTACCCGTCTTTGAAATAATATGACTGCAGTAGAGTAGGCACGTACCCAAAGTTGACTAGAATGTATTTCTAGCACAAATGAATGAATATGGAGTCACAGTCAGAAAAGATGCTAATTGAAATGCCAGAAAATCAGATAAATTCAAGAATGGGTAATTTTACCAAGTGTCCTAAAATGTAGTCCCTCTGGACCAATGAAAAAATGGGTTGACTTGTCAAATCGATCTATAAACATCGAAACATCATCATAATCTCCACATGTACAAGATACCTTGTACCAGGAGCTTATGGTGATATTTCCCATTTGCATTTGGATACAAAAAGTGATTATAACCATTCAAATGATTTCTTGATGGGTTAGAGGTAAAGTCATATCGATATTCGTGAACTTCAACTGGAATGGGATAAGGAAGACTGAAAATGTTTAACAGTAGAAACAATTCGTACTACGGTGCTTAATAATTACGTTTGCACAACTGAGATGATCCACGATAATGCAATCATAGATGTTGATTTAGTTCTTCCAATGCTGCTATCAGAAACTTAGCTCTTTCCAAAAGTAAGTGAAATTAGGAAGTTCTAAGGTTAATAAAGATTTTGAACATATTTCTCCATAGAGAAGTACGATTCGGTTTTAGATGAAAATGACGACTGTTGACTCTAGGTCATATATATGATGGTTCATTTTGAATGGTTACCGTTGGGAAATGTAAGCTATCATCATACAGCCTCTACACAGTTGAAATATCCAAGGAACACGTCATCATGGATTTCCAAAATGATCAACGTCATCGAAAAGTGTAAAGTGATGGTGAGGTGAGAACAACGGTTCGATTGTCAGAAGCTTTATCCATAATCAACACCCCAAGCTTGACTAACTTTCCTTGGCCGATAAGTGAGGAAAAACACTATAGCCAAAAATTGATAACCAATTGTCGATAAACTCGACAAGACTAAGGATATCTCAAATCTCACAACACTTTGTGAGAATTTCCACCTTCCTCCTGTTAACTCTTTTTGGAAAAAGGAAAGAATATCGTCTGCGAAGATCACGTCTCTTGAGATAGGTACCAATCTAAACAAAAATAATGTTTGAGAAATTCGGTCTCATTGTCGAAGCAGATGAGAAAATTGTTGAAAAGACTACTATGAAGTCGCCAGGTTATGGAAGAAAACTCAAGTTACAAATGGTGGGTCAGCTACATCATCAGCTCGAAGTAGGGGATAACGGTTTTTAGTCTGAGGAAGTTGCTAAAATCTAGGTATGATCCTAAGGTTTGAAGTTCGCTAACTAAGGGGCTTGGTTGAATAAATTCCTATTCGGTAAGCTTTAGTAACTAAGTTCTTACAAATGGTAGGAGTTGCTTGAAAAGACGCAAGGAAACTAGTGTAGCATGAGAAAATGGATCGATCATAATATCTCAGGTAAGACATTGGAATATGACGCCTAAATTTACGTCCTTAAAATGTACCATAATACTTCCTTTCACTACGCCACATCCTAATAGGTCTTCACCACTTTCTCGATATTTAATTCACTCTAACAGTGAAAAATTAACTCGTACTTTGATTTTATGGTCTACCTATGGAAGTGATCGAAAATGTGGCCAGTCGAAGAGGTTATGTTTATCTAGATAGGTGATGAGGTAAAAACAACTATGAGCTTACTGTTCTAATACAAAGCTTGCTCCTAACTTTTCCAAGATTTAGTTTCTTTCGCTCAAGCAGTCACTTTTAATCAGTCTATCAGTTGCGCACTAATTAACAAATTTATCACATTTTGACATTATTCGTTGATGTGATAAATAATAGCACTCAAATTAAACCCTCTTATTGACAATTGTAGTAAAGATGTAAGTAGGGATCGTTCTCGGCTGGGGATTAGGAGGGATTGCTAATCTAATAAAAACTAACTCAAGAATACAAACCTATGCTTCAAAACACTTAAATAAACTCAAAGACTCTTAACTAAACTAAAAAGACTCAAAACAACACAAAACAATCAAATAGACTCAAACTAGACTCTAGGACTTACTTTGGACGAAAATAGAATTGGTTTTGATTCAAAACACTCAAAAACACACAATAGGGCAGATTCTAACTAATGTAACACACCGAATTAAAGGGGATTGGGTTTTTGACGAATTTAAAGTAAAAACAAGTAACTTAAAGACTTAAACAAAGTTTGGACGAATTTGGGGAAAACTATGGGTGATAAGCTAGCTAGAGGATTCTTTTCCACACATGACACATTTGAACACAAATTGATTTCCAGTTGCTTTTTCAATAAACCATGAATCTCAACACCCTAGATTAACCGTGACATCACTAATTAACCTCAGATTTTCCTTAAATCATTGAATTGGATGGACAACGCATCAGGAACCAAATTATTCTTCCCAAGTCCCCTACATGAATTGCATAATAGAGATACAAGCAAAGATCATTAAGTTTCATGAAAATCATAAGCATTGACAAAGCATTCGTAACTATGATATCATGATACTCATTGATAGGAGCATTTTCATGCGACTTAAATGGCTTGTTCTCGTGCATTTACGTTATGTTTCTTTAGTTATTTTAGTACTTTAAGCTATTTTCGTGTGTTTGTAGGTCGAAAGGGCTAAAGGAGCAAAAAGATGCATTTTGGAGACTTTTGGAGCACTTTTGGGCTAAGGACGGATAGCTTATGCTTGAAGCCAAAGTGTTGGACGAAATTGAAGACCTAATTGGAGCCAAAGTGTTGGAACCTTGTTCTCTTTAGTTTTAGGACATTTAAACCTTTCCTAATCCCAATCATGCCATGCATAACACACATCCATTCTAACACATTGTCATTGCACATGCATTTCCTTCATTAGTTAACCCACATGCACTTATCACTTATCATCACCACTTAACCACTTATCATATCATAACCACATATCATATCACTTATCACTTATCACTTAACATATCATCCATCCACTTCACCTACAACATCCATCCACTTCACCTACAACATCCACCTACTTCACCTACAACATCCACTTCACCTACAACATCCACCTACTTCACCTACAACATCCACCTACTTTACCTACAAATGACATAGCCATATGTTCCCTCCACTACTCCTATAAATACCCTTGCATTCATTCATTCATGAGCATCTCATTTTTCATACACAACACACCACAAACACTTCCATCCCCCAAACCAATTATCCCTAGACCTTATGCTATTGTGCCGCAACAAAGAAGGAGAAAGAAGAGAGGAGAAGCCTTGGACGTTTTGGCTATTCAAGCTTGGATTGTTGGAGCGTTTCTAGGTGTATTCAATCTTTGTTTTCAATGTTTAATTTATATTCTCTTTGTTTTGTTGTAAACATGAGGAGCTAAACTTGTTTTAGCTAGGGGAGACTTTGAAACCATGATTATATTTGCAATATGAATTGATTAATTCCAGTTGTGATTTCATAAATTGTGAATGCAATTTACTTAACCGTTTGATGGATAACTTATTCTTGTTTGTTGATTAAGGGTGCACACTTAGTTTGCATGCATGAATTTGGGGCTAGAATATAAGGGAGTTTCACATAATCGTTACAAACTTATATTCACAAGTAGTTAAGGTTGTTTTCACAATCATGTTAAGTAAATTCCTAGCATGAGTATCATGATGTCATAGTTACAAGTGCTTTGTCAATACTTATGATTTTCATAGAACGTAATGATCTTTGATTGTATCTCTATTATGATGTCATGTAGGGGACTTTTGAAGAATGCTTTGGGTTGTCGTATGATGTCATCCAATCCAATAACTTAAGGAAAATCTGAGGGTTAATTAGTGATGTCACGGTTAATCTAGGGTGTTGAGGTTCATGGTTTATCGAAAAGCAACTGGAAATCAATTTGTATGCAAGTGTGTCATGTGTGGAGAAGGACCCTCTAGCTAGCTAGCTTCCCATCCATTCATTTCCCCAAATTCGTCCAAAGTTTACTTAAGTCTTTTAGTTACTTGTTTTTCTTTTAAATTCGTCCAAATCCAATTCCCCCCTATTTCGTTGAAGTCTTAGTCTTAATCTTTCTTATTTTTAGTTTTGCTTTCTTCGAGCATTAAATAGTGTTTTATATTGTGTTTTTATGTTTTTAAGTCAATTTAGAAGGTTTTAGCAAGCCCTCCTAATCCCCGGTCTAGAACGATCCCTCACTTATCCATTCTACTACAATTGTCAAACGAGGGTTTAATTTGTGCGCGTATAAATCTCGCATCAAATTTTGGCGCCGTTGCCGGGGATTAGCAACTTTGCTAATCCCTTGGTTCTTTTCTTTTTTTTGGTTTAGTTGTTTTCGTTTTAGTTTCTAACTTAGTGTTGTTTTCTTTGTTTGTTGTTACTTTTGATATTTGATTTAGTTCTCTTTCTTTGATTTTAGGTACTAGAGAAGTAAGATATGGATTTTGCTAGCATTCAAGCTCAATTGGCAAATCTTACTTCTAAATTGTTGCCATATGCCGAAAGGACCACAATGCAGAGTGTCCCTACATTTGGTGCTTCATATAGGCAAGGATTTCAAGCCAATCAATGTCCACAAAGAGATGGGAGGGATCATTCAAACTCTATATGGTGGGAAGATCAACAAGTTCAACGTGAAGCATATTGGCAACCATATGAGGAGTTCTATTCAAGACCTATGCAGCCACCACAACTTCATATGCAATATGCTCAATTAAATTCAAATTCGCCAATAGATTATATTCAAATTCTTAATGAAATAAATTCTTTGGCGCAGGGGTCACAAAATCAAGCCAAGGAGGCTGAACAAGAAGCATATTGGCAACCATATGAGGAGTTCAATACAACACCTATGCAGCCACCACAACCTCCCCCACAACAATTCCAATCAAGTTCAAGTATGTCCATGGATAATGATAAAAATTTTCAATTACTAACCTCTTTGACGCAGGACGAACAAAATCAAGACAAGAAGTTGGGTAAATTGGACGAGCAATTTGGGCAGATTATGGAGTTCATGAAACAAATTCAAGAGCAAAGTGAACTTTCCAACTCAACTATTGAAAACTCGAAGGAAGATTTTGAAATCCATAATGCTATCACTTTGGGAAGTGCTATGGAGGTTGGAGCTGACCTAAAAATGTCCAAACATAGCCTAGAAGTGGATGAACAGCTGTTAATTGAGGAGGAGAAAGAAGACATGCACACGGCAAGGGTAGAACAACCCTTGCCGCAGCCCCCTAAGCCCTCTAAACCACCCACCACCAGTAAGGACGTCCCAATTCCATGTTATTCTGATGTTATTCCACCCAATGTCCCTTTTCCTAGCAGGTTTTTGATTCCCAACCAAGAAGAGAGTAAAAAGGACATCGTGGAAGCCTTCCCAAAGGAGCAAAATGCTATTCAAATTCTTGGTGCAACACAGCAAGTTTTAGATGGTGTTGAATTCTTCAAAGGACTTTGTACACCAAGAAGAATGATTCAAGAGAAGGTAGTGGCTGGAAAAGATGTAGAAGGCATCAAGGAGGACATATTTGAAACCACAATTCCCAAGGAAGTTGGATTTTATGACACAGGACAAGTCATAACTTTCGAAGGGGTGTTTATTCTGGAGTTCATTTTGGAGCACACAGGTAAGCCGCCTCCCCGAATTTCAATTTTCTTTTACACTAACATTTGGTTAATGATTCAGGCACCCAATCTGGAATTTAAACTATTATCGGATCATTTCAAGTATCACCGCCCATTCAAAGATAAATTCCATGCCGTTTGATTTTATTTATGTGTAAAAAAAAAAAAAAAAAAAAAAAAAAAAAAAGATACTAAACATGGAGAAAGGTGGAGCTTCACAAAGGTTGTTTACGTGAAGCCCCACTACGAGGCGCAGAAGCGGAAGGCGCAGAAGCGGGAGGCATAGAAGCGGGAGGCATCGGAGCGGAAGCCATCGGAGCGGGAGGCATCGGAGCTAGAGCATTCCAGGCCTCAATACTTGGCCAAGCGCTGGATGACCCAGGAAAAAGGTGCCTCTGGAGATAAGACGCAAGCCTTTGACGGTCATTGTGAATTCGACCCTCAGATTCTTGCAGCTCATCAAGCTTCCTCTTCATGCCCGTCGAATAGTTGTTGGCAAGTACGTGCAAACTTCTATTCTCATGCTTAAGCAGTTTGATCTCCTGCTTGAGACTTTCCACCTCTGCCATCAATGATTCCACCTGACGGGAGCGGGCAAGCAGGCGTTGGCCCATGTTGGACACAGAACTCGCACACTGAACACTAAGTGCGAGGGACTCTTGAACTGCCAACTCATCGGACCGTCCTGACAGCAGCCTACTATCTTTTGGTGTGAGGAGGTTCCTAGCTACTATTGTAGCTGTTGTGGCGTCCTGCATCACAGAGTCTTCACCTGAAAGAGGACCGTTAGAAGAAAAAAAAGAAGGGCGCCATACATTACCTTGACGGGGCGCAACCGGATCGCTGCTGAGACTCAAATCTAAGCTAAGGTTCGATGAGTTTGCCATTTTTTTCAAAAGTGTTCAAAGAGAATGGGTGGATGGAGTTAAATTTCGAAGGGCCGGAGACGATTTTCAAGAATGGGAAATCTTCAGAGTGTGTTTGTGGCGGTGATCGATACCTCAATAAGAAGCCAAGGCGACGCGTCCACCGATTCAAAAAGCCGGAATTTCCGGCGTAATTTAGGCGACGCTTTCTCAGCTTTTCAGAAGACGTGTTCAACTTTGTCAAAAGAGTTCTTCTTTTCAGACAACACGTGGAGGCCATCATCGCAACTACACATCTTTAGCCGACAAGCGCAAAGTTCGGCGACGCTTTCTCAGCTTTTCAGAAGACGCGTGCAGCTTTGTCAAAAGGAGCCGCATCTGCACTACCACGTGTCGTTCAGAAAGCGAAGGGGCGTCGTTCAGAAAGCGAAGGGGCGTCGTTCAGAAATCGAAGGGGCGCCTGCTCAGAAATCGAAGAGGCGTGTTCAGAGATCGAAGAGGCGCCATTATTTCAAAAAGCCGGATTTGCGGGATCAAAACGTTTGTCGACAAAGGTAAAAAGTACCACCACTTGATATTATCTCTATATATGTCGACCTTCGTCTTTTATGGCAGGGCAAACCTGAAGAAAATGCCCAACTCTCCCTCACCTCTGAAGGCGCACTCCCAGCAAAGCCTTTCGAAATACTCAATTCTTTCTTCTTCCCCAAAGATGATACCAGATGCCTGGAGTACATATGACCCAGGAGGAAGCAGCACAACAAATACATGTGCTGATTCATTCACCGCTTCTTCAAAAGCAAAGGTATCTCATATTATCAAGGTCAAAAGCAAAAGTATCTCATATCATGCTCTTTCCCTGTCTTTTTCTTTGTCCTTGTTCTTACTCGCATGGCAAAGTAAAAGAAGCAATCAGCCGGCACTTGGAGTCAGTCTTCCATTCTGGAGCCAACTGCCTGGAATCTATTCCTGATTGCTTACCTAGCGTTGCTCTCGAGTAGTCATCTTCAACGGTTGATACACTTCCAGAGAAGGGACCACTTCTGCAAAGAGGAGCGAGTAAGGCAAGTGAAAATGATACATTGAAGCATGTGGAGACAAACATAGGCTGAGTTATCCTCCAACCCTTTTCAATACGAATTGGAAAGATTGAACAAAGAAACAGACCAAAGGAGTAAGCTCAGACCTTCGGGGGAGACCAAAAGAATCCTGCTGCCCAGTTCAAGAGTAGCACAAAGGAAAATCAACGATGGGAGGAGCCCATGTGGAATCAACAACATCAAGCCTCAATGAAATCAATAAGGAGAAGATGGAATTTACATTCCACAACCAGATTTGCGTCTCTAAACTTTTCTCTTTGTTATTTACATTCTGCCATGTTTAGTATGTTTAAATGCTTTTTGTGTGTTTACTTATGCTTTGTATGATTTTAAGCTTAAAACATTGAGGACAATGTTTGATTTAAGTGTGGGGGTAACTAATGTTGTTAATGCAAATTCGTGGGATTTTATCGCCCATAACTTTAAAGGTTGTTCCTTACTGTTTTAAGGTGTTTTTAAGATGTTTTAGAGTGTTTTAGTATGTTTTGTTTTTATAAATCCGAAAATCCATAAAAATTTGAAAAACATGTTTTGAAAAACCTAAAAAGAGTGTTTTGAGTCGTTTTTGTGTGTTTGTGTCTTAGGGTACCTTCCAACACAATGATGAGGATTTGGTTTGTAATTGCATGACTGTTAAAGAGAATTATAAACATGGATGAAAGTTTGATTTACTCTTGGTATATGTTTGGTTATGGTTATAATGTATGACTTCACATGCAATCATAAAAGAAAAATTCGTTTTTGTAACATGCTTGAAGGAAGGAACTCAAACAAACGCTACAACCCTGTGAGACTCGAGCCATTACTTTCTTTGGAGAGTTATTTTCTGTGATTCTTTGTTTTCTAAAGTTGTTGCATGATCTCATTATTCCTTGCTTGGTTGCTACTTAGAATGCAATTGTATCATGATAGAACTAAATGCTAGAACTTATATCCGTTTCATTCAAAGCATGATATTGATTGCATAACATATATCAAGATGAAGTTGTGTAGTTGCCACCATAGCCAAATAGCCTTACTTCCCATATTTCGTATATATTGTAAGTCTTAACCCCGTTGAGCCTCGTTTAACCTATTTTCTTTGCTAACCACATCAACCCTTACCTAGCCTAGATTAGGACCATCCGTACCCTTGTTCTTAAAAGATAGTGAGCATGACTTAAATGAATTCCTTTTGAGTACATTATGAAAGAAAATGAGTGTGGGGGAGAGAATGTTTTGTTCTTAAGCGTTTATGTATGTTTTGAAAAAAAAAAAAAAAAAAAAAAAAAAAAAAAAAAAAAAAAAATTGTGAAAAATATATGTAAAAGAAAAACAGAAAAGAAAAGAAAGAAAGGAAAAAGAACTTGTTCCCCCTTGATCAAAAGTTGAGTTTTCATTCAAAAGTGATTTCTACGTTAATTCAAATGCTTTGCTCGCTATTTCTTTGAGAACCTTTGTTTTCCATATACCTTCTTTAGCCAAACACCTTTAGCCCCGTTACACCCCTTTGACTTCTATCTTGATCGTTATGTGTTTAATAATGTGGAGTTTGGAATTGATATGAGCTTATGGAATCACTGGTTCTCATTCTAAGTAGTAGCATTCCATTCATGAGATCATATTCATGTCGTTATCGTAAATTCAGAAAATGCTTTCCTTGTTATAACATATGTGAGTGTTCGTCTACATGTTTACATCAATCTTCTCACATATAACTAGTGTAGGGTGTGTAGTCAGAAAATCTATGTGAAAATAGAGTGCATTCTAGTAAGGAATTGAGGGAATTCTCTAAGGCATGTTACTACATTCAAAACATGGTTTTAAATGCTTAATTGTGAACTAGTATGTGGTGACTATGAGTAAGAATGTACTTAAGTGTAAAAATGGCTAAAATCTGTGGGAATAATGATTTTTAACTTGTCATGTGCTTTGGAAATCCCTGAGACGTTTGTTGGAAGGTTTAGGTTGTGTTTTACTTGTTCGTTTTGTTTTGTTTCTGGTTTCTTTTGTTTTGTTTTGCTCGAGGACTAGCAAAGATAAGTGTGGGGGTATTTGATAGGAGCATTTTCATGCGACTTAAATGGCTTGTTCTCGTGCATTTACGTTATGTTTCTTTAGTTATTTTAGTACTTTAAGCTATTTTCGTGTGTTTGTAGGTCGAAAGGGCTAAAGGAGCAAAAAGATGCATTTTGGAGACTTTTGGAGCACTTTTGGGCTAAGGACGGATAGCTTATGCTTGAAGCCAAAGTGTTGGACGAAATTGAAGACCTAATTGGAGCCAAAGTGTTGGAACCTTGTTCTCTTTAGTTTTAGGACATTTAAACCTTTCCTAATCCCAATCATGCCATGCATAACACACATCCATTCTAACACATTGTCATTGCACATGCATTTCCTTCATTAGTTAACCCACATGCACTTATCACTTATCATCACCACTTAACCACTTATCATATCATAACCACATATCATATCACTTATCACTTATCACTTAACATATCATCCATCCACTTCACCTACAACATCCATCCACTTCACCTACAACATCCACCTACTTCACCTACAACATCCACTTCACCTACAACATCCACCTACTTCACCTACAACATCCACCTACTTTACCTACAAATGACATAGCCATATGTTCCCTCCACTACTCCTATAAATACCCTTGCATTCATTCATTCATGAGCATCTCATTTTTCATACACAACACACCACAAACACTTCCATCCCCCAAACCAATTATCCCTAGACCTTATGCTATTGTGCCGCAACAAAGAAGGAGAAAGAAGAGAGGAGAAGCCTTGGACGTTTTGGCTATTCAAGCTTGGATTGTTGGAGCGTTTCTAGGTGTATTCAATCTTTGTTTTCAATGTTTAATTTATATTCTCTTTGTTTTGTTGTAAACATGAGGAGCTAAACTTGTTTTAGCTAGGGGAGACTTTGAAACCATGATTATATTTGCAATATGAATTGATTAATTCCAGTTGTGATTTCATAAATTGTGAATGCAATTTACTTAACCGTTTGATGGATAACTTATTCTTGTTTGTTGATTAAGGGTGCACACTTAGTTTGCATGCATGAATTTGGGGCTAGAATATAAGGGAGTTTCACATAATCGTTACAAACTTATATTCACAAGTAGTTAAGGTTGTTTTCACAATCATGTTAAGTAAATTCCTAGCATGAGTATCATGATGTCATAGTTACAAGTGCTTTGTCAATACTTATGATTTTCATAGAACGTAATGATCTTTGATTGTATCTCTATTATGATGTCATGTAGGGGACTTTTGAAGAATGCTTTGGGTTGTCGTATGATGTCATCCAATCCAATAACTTAAGGAAAATCTGAGGGTTAATTAGTGATGTCACGGTTAATCTAGGGTGTTGAGGTTCATGGTTTATCGAAAAGCAACTGGAAATCAATTTGTATGCAAGTGTGTCATGTGTGGAGAAGGACCCTCTAGCTAGCTAGCTTCCCATCCATTCATTTCCCCAAATTCGTCCAAAGTTTACTTAAGTCTTTTAGTTACTTGTTTTTCTTTTAAATTCGTCCAAATCCAATTCCCCCCTATTTCGTTGAAGTCTTAGTCTTAATCTTTCTTATTTTTAGTTTTGCTTTCTTCGAGCATTAAATAGTGTTTTATATTGTGTTTTTATGTTTTTAAGTCAATTTAGAAGGTTTTAGCAAGCCCTCCTAATCCCCGGTCTAGAACGATCCCTCACTTATCCATTCTACTACAATTGTCAAACGAGGGTTTAATTTGTGCGCGTATAAATCTCGCATCACTCATGCAAAGAATTTAACTTAACATGATTGTGACAAGCAACCCTTACTACTTGTGGATATAAGTTTGTAACGATTATGTGAAACTCCCTTATATTCTAGATCAAATTCAAGCATGCAAACTAAGTAGGCCTCCTTAATCAACATACAAGAATAAGTTCTTAATCAAACAGTTAAGTAAATTGCATTCACAATTTATGAAAGCACAACTAGAATTAATCAATTCATATCGCAAATATAATCATGGTTTCAAAGTTTCCCCTAGCTAAAACAAGTTTAGCCTCTCATGTTCACAGCAAAACAAAGAAAACTTAAATAAAACATTGAAAACAAAAGATCGATTACACCTAAAAACGTTTCGACAATCCAACTTGAACAAAAACGTCCAAGGCTTCTTCTCCTCTATTTCTTCCTTGCTATGCTGCGGCACAAAGGTTTTAGGGTGTGAAAGTGGTTTGTGGTGTGTTAGGGTGAAGGATAGATGAATGGCAAGGAGGTATGGTGGAGGATAAGGTGGGGCAAAGTGTATGGATGATGGTTGAATGGAAATATGCGGCTATGAGTGGTGATAGAGATGAATCCATGACTGAATTGTGTTTATGAATGAATATATGTGTGTATGGGTGCGATAAAGTCTTAGGGAAGGCCAATAAAACTTAGCTATTTTGTCCAAGAGTGTTAAGCGTCAGAATCTCCTCAAAATAAGTAAGTAAGATCAGAAATTAAAGGTAATAGGAAGGTGACATGCGGCAAGAAAAGGGAAGGAAAGATTAAAGCCAAAAAATAGGAGAGAAAAAGAATGTAGGGTGTGGCATTGACTAGGATTAAAAGGGAATGTGATCTTGGGACACAAAATAGGGAAGGAACCACCCCTTGCACGGCAAGGATTTAGAATAGAATAGGAATGTGTTTTAAGGTTGAAATTAGGCAAAGATTTAGGCTACCTTGTGCGGCAAGGAATAAGGAAAGGGAAAGGGGGTACGGCAAGGGCTAGAATGGTGCAAGGAACCTTTGGTTTATGTCCTAGAATGCTTAGGAGGCCTTCAATGTTGCTGAAACTTATGGACATTTAGGATTAGGAAAGGTCAAACCAAAATAGGAAACCTTGGCCTAACTTTCCTTCTTCAAATAGGAAACCTTCTTTGATTAGGAATCCTTCTTTGATTAGGAATCCTTCTTTGATTAAGAATCCTAACATCTTTAGGTCTTCAATTTCATCCATTCCTTATGCTCCAAGAATATGTGATACATTCCAAGCCCAATTTTGCTGCAAAAGGCTCCAAAATGCACCTTATTGTTTCATAAGGCTTATGAACCTACAAACACATGAGAATAGCTCAAAATACTAAAATAACTATGAACTAACAACATAAATGTAAGAAAAGAAGCTAAACAAGTCGCCTAAATATGCTCCTATCAAATTCCCCCACACTTAGCTTTTGCTAGTCCAAGAGCAAAAGAAGACGAACAAAAGAAACAACCTAGACCTTCCAACATTTACCTCAGGGATTTCCAATGAACATGACATATTAAAGAACACTACTCCCACAGATTTTAGCTCTCTTTACACTTGAGCAAACACTTAACCATAGTTACCACTTACTAGCTCACATTTAATCGATTAAAACAACATTTTGAATGCAGTAACATGCCTTAGAGAATTCCCTCAATTCCTCACTAGATATACTCTCTATTTTCACACAGATTTTCTAACTACACTCCCTACACTAGGTATATGTGAGAAGATTGATGTAAACATGTAGATTAGCACTCACATATGTTATAACAAAGAAAGCATTTTCTGGAATTATTACAATGACTTGTATATGATCTTATGAATGGAATACTACTACTTAGAATGAGAACCAGGGATTCCATATGCTCATACCAATTTCAAACTCCACATATTGAACACATAACATCAAGATAGAAGTCAAAGGTTGTAATGAGGCTAAGGTGTTGGCTAACAAAGAAAGGTAAAGGATAATCAAAGGTTCTTAAAGCAATAGGAAGCAAAGTAATGAAATTGACACTTAAATTCACTTTTGATGGTAGAAATCAACTTTTAAACACAAAGGGAAGATTCACACAAAACTTAGGGTCGAATTCAAACTTTTGGACCCTTTCTTCAACAACCAATACTTGTGAGTTCATTCTCACTTATTTCTCAACTCTTTTTCTTTCTTTTCACAACTTTTCTCATTTTTTTTTTGTCTTTGTTTTCTTTCTTTGTCGTGCCCTTCTATACTCCCCCACACTTGTTTTATGCAATATGTAAATCAAAATGAATTCCTTCTAAGTCATGCTTCACTATCCTTTAAGAATAAGGGTATGGATAATCCTAATATAGGCTAGGTGAGGATAATGTGGTTAACAAAGAAAATAGGCTAAATAGGCTCAAAAGGGTTAATCCTACAATCCATATGCAAAAGGGTTAGGCTATTTGGCTTTGGTTTAACTAATCAACTTCATCTTATTGTATGTTATGCAATCAATATCATGCTTTGAATGAAATGGGCATGAGTTCTAGTATTTGGAACTATAACGATGAAATGCATTCTAAGTAGCAACCAAGCAAAGAATAATGAGATCATGCAACGACTTTAGAAAACAATAATCCACATATTTATAACTCTCCAAAGAACGTTTTAGGCTCAAGTCTCTCAAGCATATTACAAAAACTGATTTTTTTTCTTTGTGATTACATGTGAATTTGTAAACTATAACTATAACCAAGCATAAACCAAAGAATAAATCAAACTTCTATCCATGATTGGAACTTTCTTTAATAGTCATGCAATTAAAAACCAAATCGTCATCATTGTGTTGGAAGGTACCCTAAGACACAAACAAACACACAAAAACAACTCTAAAACAACCCTTTTTTTTGGGTTTTTCAAAACAGTTTTTCAATTTTTTTTGTAAAATTTTCGTATTTTTTGTTGAAAACACATAAAAACACTTCAAAACACACAAAAAACACTTAAAAACAGTGAGAAACAACATTAGAAGTGATAGGTGATAAAATCCCACGAAAATCATGCAAAAACAGCTTGTTTACCCCCCCCCCACACGTAAATCAAACATTGTCCTCAATGTTTCAAACAAAGACTCACATTCAAACAAAAAAGATAAACTCACAACATAACTTTCATGGCAAAGTAAAAGCAATAAAGAGAAAAGTTTAGAAAACAAATCTAGTTGGGGGTTGTTGGATTGCCTAAAGCCTCTTGATTTGAATGCATGGGTTACCTCCCAAGAAGCGCTTGCTTTAACATCTTCCAGTCGAACGATACCTCTTCTTAAGCTCTATTGGAACCCACGGCATGGAGGGGTACATCCTCCACAATCTGCCCTTCAACACTCTCATAATATGGCTTCAAATGATGCCCATTCATCTTGAATTCTTGGCCATTCCTTAAGCTTTGGATTTGAAATGCACCATATGGAAAAACATTAGTAATAACAAAAAGGCCAATCCATTTAGAACGTAACTTACCAAGAAACAAACGAAGGCGAGAATTAAAAAGTAACACTTTCTGCCCTATGGATAATGTTTTGCTACGAATCATCTTGTCATGGAAAGCTTTGGTCTTCTCCTTGTAAATGCAAGCATTCTCATAAGCTTCAAACCTAATCTCTTCAAGTTCATTCAATTGAAGCTTCCTATGAATTCCAGTCGTATCTATGTCCATGTTGAATGTTTTGATAGCCTAATGTGCCTTGTGTTCTAATTCCATGGGAAGATGGCATGGGTTGCCATAGATAAGCCGAAAGGGGGACATCCTAATGGATGTTTTGTAGGCCGTACGATATGCCCACAATGCATTCTCCAAATGCAAGCTCCAATCCTTTCTTGTTGGCCCAACGGTCTTCTCCAAAATCTGTTTGATTTCTCTATTGGAAACCTCGGCTTGGCCATTGGTTTGAGGGTAATAAGGTGTTGAAACCTTATGTGTGACATTATATTTCTTGAGCAGTGCCTTAATGGTACGATTACCCTCCATCACTTATGAGCACTCTAGGCATCCCAAATCTAGAGAAGATGTTAGTTTTGATGAAATCTGAAACCACTCTAGAATCATTAGTACGGGTGGCTTTTGCTTCCACCCATTTTGAGACATAATCAACCGCAAGCAAAATATAAGTGAAACCATATGAAGAAGGAAAAGGACCCATGAAATCAATGCCCCAAACATAAAAAATTTCAACATTGAATATAGGGGTCTGCAACATTTGATCCCTTGCACCTATATTGCCCATTCTTTGACAACGATCACAAGTCATACAAAAAGTTCTAGCATCTTTAAAGATTGTAGGCCAATAAAATCCACATTCTAACACCTTAAGGGTTGTGCGTTGTGTGCCAAAATGACCCCAACATGCATAAGTGTGACAAAAAATTAAAATTGAATTAAACTCACAATCATGCACACACCTACAAAGAATCTGATCAGAACAATATTTCCACAAATATGGGTCATCCCACACATAAAACTGTGCATCCTTCTTAAGTTTATCACGTTGGTGTTTGGTTATGGTGTTTGAAACTTGTTTAGACACCAAATAATTCACCAAATCTGCATACCAAGGCTCACTTACCTTAATTGATAGCAATTGTTTATCAGGGAAGGTCTCTTGGATGGGTAAAGACTCTTCATTGCACACCAAACGACTCCAACGGTTAGCCACCACGTAACCAAATAATTCACCGAATCTGCATACCAAGGCTCACTTACCTTAATGGACAATAATTGCTCATCAGGGAAGGTCTCTTGGATGGGTAAAAACTCCTCATTGCACATCAAACGACTCAAATGGTCAGCCACCATGTTTTCACTCCCTTTCTTATCTCTAATTTCAATATCAAACTCTTGGAGGAGGAGCATCCAACGAATTAGCCTTGGTTTGGCCTCCTTTTTGGTGAATAAGTACTTCAAAGCTGCATGGTTAGAATAAACAATAACTTTAGTGCTAAGTAAATACGAACGAAACTTATCTAAAGCAAACACAACAGTAAGAAGTTCTTTTTCAGTGGTAAAGTAGTTCAATTGAGCATCATTCAAGGTCCGGGATGCATAATGGATGACATATGGTTGTTTGTTCTTCCCTTGGCCTAAAACAACCCCTATAGCATAATCAGATGCATCACACATTAGCTCAAAAGGTAAGGTCCAATCTGGTGGAACTATGATTGGTGCCGAGGTAAGCGAGCCCTTGAGGTGGTTGAATGCCTTCTCACACTCCTCGTTGAACTCAAAGGACACTTCCTTTTGAAGGAGACGGCAAAGAGGTTGTGTAATCTTTGAAAAATCCTTGATAAATCGCCTAAAGAATCCTGCATGTCCAAGAAAAGAACGAACCTCTCTCACCGAAGTAGGAGAGGGTAAGCAATGTACAAGATCTATTTTGGATTTATCAACCTCAATTCCTTTTTCAGAGATTATGTGACCCAAAACTATGCCTTGTTTTACCATAAAATGATATTTTTCCCAATTTAAAACAAGGTTAGTTTCAATGCATCTTTGTAAGATTAAAGTGAGATTATGCAAACAACCATCAAACGAGTCACCAAAAACACTAAAATCATCCATGAATACCTCAATAATCTTCTCAACATAATCAGAAAATATACTTACCATGCACCTTTGAAACGTGGCTAGTGCATTGCACAAACCATATGGCATATGACGATAAGCAAAAGTACCAAATGGACAAGTAAAAGTGGTATTTTCTTGATCATCTGGAGCTATAACAATTTGATTATATCCCAAATAGCCATCAAGAAAACAATAAAAAGAATGACCCGCTAACCTTTCAAACATTTGATCAATGAATGGCAAAGGGAAGTGATCTTTCCTTGTAGTGGCATTTAGCTTCCTATAATCGATGCAAACTCTCCAACCTATTTGGATGCGTGTGGGCACAAGCTCAGTCTCTTCATTCTTCACCACTGTGACTCCGAACTTGTTTAGAACAACTTGGACCGGCGAAACCCAACAACTATCAGAGATGGGATAGATCACGCCACAATCAAGAAGTTTGATAATCTCTTTCTTCACGACTTCCATCATTGGAGGGTTGAGTCGGCGTTGAGCTTCTCGAGATGGTTTAGCCCCCTGCTCTATGAGTATACGATGCATGCATCTAGTAGGGCTTATTCCCTTGATATCGGCCAAGGTCTACCCAATGGCTGTTTTGTGCTCCTTTAGCACCCTCACCAACTTGTCTTCTTCTTGTGCCATGAGTGAGGAAGCCACAATGATGGGCAAGGTCTCTCTTTCGCCCAAGAAAACATACTTCAAGTGGTTTAGTAACGGTTTAAGCTCAAGGGAAGGTGGATGTATCATTGAAGGAAGCAACTTATTAGTTGAAACAGGAATTGAAATTGGGGTTTGGGACTTACCATGTTGCCGTGGCAAGGACTCTAGGGCAGCCACCACTTCAACTACATCATCACAAAGGGGCACGGCATGGAATTCTAGATTGGTGTCGTGGGTTGGAATTGGTGCTGCCATTTGGTTTTTCAATCCTAATCCACTTGTAATGACCGTTTCAAGTGCATCTTCATGTAATTGTTCAAAATGTTCCTGCGCCAATGAATCAATGATATCAATAGAAAAACATGAATGATCATCATTAGGAAATCTCATAGTTTCAGAAATATTAAAATTAATAACTTCCCCATCAAATTCCATTGTTAAAGTCCCTTTGAACACATCGATCTTGGTGCGGGCTGTTTTCATGTATGGTCTCCCAAGAAGGATCGACAAAGAAGTGGAATGGGTTATCTTTTCCATCTCAATCACATAGAAATCAGCCGGCAAGATCAAGTTATTAACCTGCACCAAAACATCTTCCAAAACTCCCTTTGGATATGCATTAGAACGATCGGCCAATTGAATAATCACACCATCATTTTTCAACTCTCCTAGGTTCATGGATGCATAAATAGGGTATGGCATGACGTTAATTGAAGCTCCTAAGTCTAACATAGCATGTTCAAACTTAATTTGGCCAATAATACAAGGGATTGTGAAACTACCTGGATCTCTGCATTTTGGAGGTAATTTCCTTTGTAAAACAGCGAAAAC
This sequence comes from Pyrus communis, assembly GCF_041283825.1. NCBI lineage: Eukaryota > Viridiplantae > Streptophyta > Magnoliopsida > Rosales > Rosaceae > Pyrus > Pyrus communis. The sequence goes on along the minus strand of NC_142570.1, from coordinate 18,457,834 downwards.
ATTTTCACTTACCCTCACTACCTCTTTATTCAAAACCCTCTTCCTTGTTGTGCAAAGCTCCTTCAAGAATTTGGCATACTTGGGAACTTGTTTGATTGCATCAAGGAGTGAAATGTTGACTTGTACCTTCCTAAATGTCTCAAGTATGTCTTTGTCATTCTCCTCTTTCTTTGCTTGCATAAATCTGTGAGGGAAAGGAACATTGGGTGGAATAGGGTTAGATTAATGAAATTTGAACCCAACTTACCTATATTGGATGAATTGGATGAATTAGATGAATTAGGGTCTCTAAGTGGCTGCGGCAAGGATGCTTCTACCCTTGCTGTGGCTTGGCCTTGTCATTCTTCCTCCAATTGCAGCTTCCCATCTTCGTTTTGACTTGATTTGGATGGTTTGGGATTAGTACCAACTTCTTTACCACTTCTCAATGTGATGGCTTTGGCAGATTCGAATCCTCCATTTGGATTGACAATGGTTGAACTAGGGAGTTTGCCTTGGTCTCGGAATTGTCCTACGAACTCCGCTATCTACCCAATTTGCTTTTCCAAAGGGTCCACCCTTTTGTCTTGATTTTGCATTGCTTTGTTTTGATTTTCTTGCCCCTGAGACAAATTGGTAAGGAACTTAATAAGCGTATCATTATCCAAAGACGTACCTGAGTTTGTTTAGGTAGATTGCGTTTGAGACTGATTTGGTGTGAATTGCTTGGTATAAAAGCTCGGGGGTTGTTGCCTAAATCCTCCTTGTTGTTAGGGTTGTTAAGGCTCCCTCCACTTGAAATTTGGGTGATCTCTCCAACTCGGATTGTATGTGTTGGAATATGGATCATTCCATGGCTGATTTTGGCTTGGAAATCCAATAGCATTTGCACTCTCCCATCTCCCATTCTTAATCAATTGAGGCACTTTTCAGAAGGGTGTTCTTGGATAGAACACACTCCACATACATTGGGTCCTTGCATCCTCATTCCTTTGGCCATCTGAGACACAATAGAAGTAAGATTAGCTAATCGAGATTGAATGTCGAATGTGGAACTTACCTCATTGACTTCTTGCCGTGGGGGGTCCGTTTGCCCAATTCCTTCGTATTGTTGTGCATTCAAAGTGCGGTTTGCAATTAGTGTCTTTGCTGCTATATGGGTTTTGTCAACCAATGCACCTCTCGCCAAAGCATCGAGCATTTGCCTTTCAATTGGAATAAGGCCTTCATAGAAATATTGAAGTAGAAGCTCTTCCTTCATTTGGTGTTGAGGACATGATGCGACAAAGGCCTTAAAACGATCGTAATACGCTGGAAAAGACTTTCCTTGGCTTTGTTGGATTCCACTAATCTTCTTCCTCAAAAGAATGACTCTTGAAGTGGGGAAGAATTTCTCTAGAAACGCTCTCTTCATGCTCTCCCAAGAAATGACAGTCCCAGGTGCTAATTCGTATAACCAATCTTTAGCCTTTTCCAAAAGAGAGAATGGAAAGGCCTTCATCTTCAAAATATTGCTATCAACATTAATTGGAGTCATGCTTGAACACACCATCTTGAAATCTTTTAAATGCTTGTTTGGATCCTCCACAGACAACCCATGGAACTTTGGAATGTGGTGCAGCAAACTAGACTTCAATTCAAACTCATCGGTCTTATCTTGAGCTGCCCTAGGATATTGGATGCATAGGGGTGCAACATTGTCCATTCCCGAGGCGGAAAGCTCCTTGATTGTTCGATTGTCCGTTGCCATGACTTTTGCCTCTGCTTCCTCTCTTGCTGTGGGTTCCTCTTCCTCTTCAAAATCAGATTCTGAGCTAGATATTGGTGGGTTAAGTTCTGGCTCCTTCCTCCTCCTTCTCAATGTTCGCTCAAAATCGTCGTCAAAGTCCAAGATGTTTGCATGAACAGGTTGAGAGCTATGAGTCATAAACTAGTACCTACAAACAAGAAAAGAAAACAAGGTCAGCAACCAAAACAAAATATATGAAAAAGAAACAACAGGGGATTAGCAAAGTTGCTAATCCCCGGCAACTGCGCCAAAAATTTGATGTGATAAATAATAGCACTCAAATTAAACCCTCTTATTGACAATTGTAGTAAAGATGTAAGTAGGGATTGTTCTAGGCCATGGATTAGGAGGGATTGCTAATCAAATAAACTGACTCAAGAATACAAAACTATGCTTAAAAACACTTAAATAAACTCAAAGACTCTTAACTAAACTTATATGACTCAAAACAAACTACAAAGTCTCAAAACAACACAAAACAATCAAATAGACTTAAACTAGACTCTAGGACTTACTTTGGACAAAAATAGAATTGGTTTTGACTCAAAACACTCAAAAACACACAATAGGGCAGATTCTAACTAATTTGACACAACGAATTAAAGGGGATTGGGTTTTTGACGAATTTAAAGTAAAAACAAGTAACTTAAAGATTTAAACAAAGTTTGGACAAATTTGGGGAAAACTATGGGTGATAAGCTAGCTAGAGGATTCTTTTCCACATATGACACATTTAAACACAAATTGATTTCCAGTTGCTTTTTCAATAAACCATGAATCTCAACACCCTAGATTAACAGTGACATCACTAATAACCCTCAGATTTTCCTTAAGTCATTGAATTGGATGGACAACACATTGGCAACCAAATTATTCTTCCCAAGTCCCTTACATGAACTGCATAATAGAGATACAAGCAAAGATCATTAAGTTTCATGAAAATCATAAGCATTGACAAAGCATTTGTAACTATGATATCATGATATTCATGCTAGGAATTTAACTTAGCATGATTGTGACAAGCAACCATTACTACTTGTGAATATAAGTTTGTAACGATTATGTGAAACTCCCTTATATTCTAGCATCAAATTCAAGCATGCAAACTAAGTAGGCATCCTTAATCAACATACAAGAATAAGTTCTTAATCAAACGGTTAAGTAAATTGCATTCACAATTTATGAAAGCACAACTGGAATTAATCAATTCATATCGCAAATATAACCATGGTTTCAAAGTTTCCCCTAGCTAAAACAAGTTTAGCCTCTTATGTTCACAGCAATACAAAGAAAACTTAAATAAAACATTGAAAGCAAAAGATAGATTACACCTACAAACGTTTCAACAATCCAACATGAATGCAAAAACGTCCTAGGCTTCTTCTCCTCTCTTTCTTCCTTGCTATGCTGCGGCACAAAGGTTTTAGGGTGTGAAAGTGGTTTGTGGTGTGTTAGGGTGAAGGATAGATGAATGGCAAGGAGGTATGGTGGAGGATAAGGTGCAGCAAAGTATATGGATGATGGTTGAATGGAAGGATGCGGCTATGAGTGGTGATAGAGATGAATCCATGATTGAATTGTGTTTACGAATGAATATATATGTGTATGGGTACGGCAAAGTCCTAGGGAAGGTCAATAAAACTTAGCTATTTTGTCCAAGAGCATTAAGGGTCAGAATCTCCTCAAATTAAGTAAGTAAGATAAGAAATTAAAGGTAATAGGAAGGTGACATGTGGCAAGAAAAGGGAAGGAAAGATTAAAGCCAGAAAATAGGAGAGAAAAGGAATGTAAGGTGCGGCATTGACTAGGATTAAAATGGAATGTGATCTTGGGACACAAAATAGGGAAGAAACCACCCCCTTGCACGGCAAGGATTTAGAATAGAATAGGAATGTGTTTTAAGGCTGAAATTAGGCAAGGATTTAGGCTACCTTGTGCGACAAGGAATAAGGAAAGGGAAAGGGGGTACGGCAAGGGCTAGAATGGTGCAAGGAACCTTTGGTTTATGTCCTAGAATGCTTAGGAGGCCTTCAATGTTGCTGGAACTTAGGGACATTTAGGATTAGGCAAGGTCAAACCAAAATAGGAAACCTTGGCTTAACTTTCCTTCTTCAAATAGGAAACCTTCTTTGATTAGGAATCCTTCTTTGATTAAGAATCCTAACATCTTTAGGTCTTAAATTTCATCCATTCCTTTTGCTCCAAGCATATGCTATACGTTCTGATGCGTGATTTATACGCACACAAATTAAACCCTCTTTTTGTCAAATTGTAGTATATGTATAAGTAGGGATCGTTCTGGACCGGGGATTAGGAGGGATTGTTAATCACTTGGATTTGACTCAAAAACTTAAAAACACAGTTTAAAACACTAAACTAGACTCAAAGAATACAAAATTAAAGTTTAAAACACTAAGACAAACCAAAAACTCAAAATGCTTTAAAAACACAAACTAAATTGAATTCTAACTAAAATGAACATTAAAGCAAAAGGGGGATTGAGGTTTTACGAAACTTGAAATAACGAAACAAGTTAATAAACTAGACAGAATGTAAATATGAAATTTATGGATGAATGCTAGCTAAGGGGTTCATCTCCATACATGTTACACTTGCATACAAGATTGATTCTCAGTTGGTCTTTCGATAAATTATGAAACTCAACACTCCGGGTTAATTAGGTCCGCTTAAATTAACCGTCAAGTTTTCCTTAAGTTAATGAATTGGATGGGTTAGCGCAACGCAATTCACCACATTCTCCAAAAGTCCTTTACGTGAAAAGCACAATAAAGATACAATCAAAGATCATTAAGCATTATGAAAACTATAAGTGTTGACGAGGCATTCGTTACTATGGAATACGCATGAAACTAGTGCCAAGAATTCGTTTAACGCGATTGTTTATAAGCAACCTCCACTACTTGTGAATATAAGTTCATAACGATTAGGTGAAATTCACTTATATTCTAGCGTCATATTTATGCATGAAAATTAAGCGCGCATTCTTAATAAACATTCATAAATAAGTTATCAATCAAACGGTTAAACAAATTGAATCCACAACTTATGAAATTCCAACGAAAGTTAATCAATTCATATTGCAAATATAAACATAGTTTCGAATCACCCCCTAGCTAAAGGGGGTTTAATTCCTCATATCTTTGAAATCAAAGAAACGCCTAAACATTCCAACAACTCAAACTTGAATTGTATGAACGTTTAGGCACTCTTCTCTTCCATTCCTCATACGCACAAAACAAAGAGAATTAAAATGAAACATTGAAATCAAAGAATCACCTAAACATTCCAACAACTCAAACTTGAATTGTATGAACGTTTAGGCCCTCTTCTCTTCCTCTTCGTTGTAGCACAAGGTCTAAGGTGAGGTTTGGGGGATTATGGAAATGGATGAGGAGTGGTGTAGAAGTGGAAGGGGAATGGAAAAATGGTGTTTGGATTATAAGGGGAGAGATGGGAAGCTCACGGCTAGGGAAGGGAGAATGTGTTTGTAATGTGTTGTGTATGAAAATGAGATGTCCATGAATGAATGAATGCAAGGGTATTTATAGGAGTAGTGGAGGGAACATATGGCTATGTCATTTGTAGGTGAAGTAGGTGGATGTTGTAGGTGAAGTAGGTGGATGTTGTAGGTGAGTAGGTGGATGTTGTAGGTGAAGTAGGTGGATGTTGTAGGTGATTATGAGTGATAAGTGATAAGTGTATGATATGTTAAGTGATAAGTGAATGATTATGATAAGTGATAAATGAATGTATGATATGATAAGTGGTGAATGATAAGTGGTAGTGTTTAAGTATTTAAAATAGGGAACAAAGCCCTTCCTTGCATGGCAAGGAAGGGAGACACAAGGAAACACACGACAATGTCCTAAGGTTGCTAGGAATGTTGTTTTTGTGTTCTAAAATGCGTAGGAGTTTTCAATGATGCTCAAACATGAGGTCTTTTTAGGATTTAACTTTCCTACTTCAAGTCTTCAATTTCGTCCATCCTTTTGGCTCCAAGCATATGATATCCATTCCAATCTCTAATTTGCTCCAAAAGGCTCCAAAAGACATCCTTTTGCATACTTTGCCCTTAGAACCTGAAAACACACAAAAGAAGCATAAAGAACTAAAATAATTAAAGAAACATAACGTAAATGTACGAGAACAAGCCATTTAAGTCGCATAAATATGCTCCTATCAAATACCCCCACACTTAGCTTTTGCTAGTCCTCGAGCAAAACAGAAAAACAAAACAAAAAGAACAAAACACAACCTACACCTTCCAACAATCGTATCAGGGACTTCCAATGCACATGACAAATTAAAAATCATTATTCTCACAGATTTGAGCCATCTTTACACTTAAGTACATTCTTACTCATAGTCACCACATACTAGTTCACAATTAAGCATTTAAAACCATGTTTTGAATGTAGTAACATGCCTTAGAGAATTCCCTCAATTTCTTACTAGATGTACTCTCGTTTTTCACACAGATTTTCTGACTACACACCCTACACTAGGTATATGTGAGAAGATTGATGTAATCATAAAAACGAACACTCACATATATGTATTTCAAAGGAAGCAATTTCTGGAGTTAATAAGCATGTTTAGATATGATCTCATGAATGGAATGCTACTACTTAGACGCGAGGACCAGTGATACCATATGCTCATACCAAGTTCAAACTCCACAAATTGAAATACACAACACTCAAGATAGAAGTCAAGGGTTGTAACGGGGCTTGGGGTATGTGGATAACAAAGAAGGGATATGGAAAACAAAGGTTTTTAAAGAAATAGTGAGCAAAGCATTTGAATCAACTTAGAATTCACTTTTGAATGAAAACTCAACTTTTGAACAAAAAGGGAGAATTTAGACAATTTACACCCAGAATTGGTGTTTTGGAACCTTTCTTCAATCACTTATTCTTTCATTTTTTTTTTTTTTTAAGCTCTTTTTTCTTTCTTTCTTTCTTTTCTCTTTTTTTTTTTTTTTTTTTTTTCTTTTCTTTTGAATCTCAAAACATAAACACTTAAACATTCTCTCCCCCACACTTATTTTCTTTCATAATGTAACTCAAAAGGAATTCAATTAAGTCATGCTCACTATCTTTTAAGAACAAGGGTGGGGATTGTCCTAAACTAGGCTAGGTGAGGAAAATGTGGGTAAACAAAGAATAAAGGCTAAACAAGGCTCAACGGGGTTAAAACTTACAACATATACGAAGTATGGGAAGTAAGGCTATTTGGCTATGGTGGTGGTCACTACACAACTTCTTCTTGAATATGTGTTATGCAAATCAATAACATGCTTTGAATGAAATGGGCATGAGTTCTAGCATTTAGTTCTATCATGATACAATTGCATTCTAAGTAGCAACCAAGCAAGGAATAATGAGATCATGCAACTGTAAACACGAAAAATTCCTGAAACAAGAAACAAGAATACGTGTACAAAATATATTTTTTAATGATTTTGGGGTTACAATCTCTTTGTAATTTGATCCTCTGATTCTATCTTCGTAGGGTGTAGGTTTGTGGATGAGCTGTTGATCCAAAGAGCCGTCGGGGCTTGATCTAGGGATGAACAGTTGATGAACGGATCTTCGAGGGCTTTTGAGCTTGATCTTGAAGACTGGGTGTATGGATTTCTTCAAGGGGGCCGTCGGGGCTTGATCTTGAGGGTTGATGGATGAGCGGATCTTCAAGGGCTTTTGGGCCTAATCTTGAAGACTGAGTGTATGGATTTCTTCAAGAGGGCCGTCGGGGCTTGATCTTGAGGGTTGATGGATGAGCGGATCTTCAAGGGCTTTTGGGCCTAATCTTGAAGACTGAGTGTATGGATTTCTTCAAGAGGCCGTCGGGGCTTGATCTTGAGGGTTGATGGATGAGCGGATCTTCAAGGGCTTTTAGGCCTAATCTTGAAGACTGAGTGTATGGATTTCTTCAAGAGGCCGTCGGGGCTTGATCTTGAGGGTTGATGGATGAGCGGATCTTCAAGGGCTTTTGGGCCTAATCTTGAAGACTGATTGGATGTGTGGATTTGTTGAGGTTGTTGATCCAAAGGGCCGTTGGGGCTTGATCTTAGGACGAACGGATGATGAACACTTTCTTCAAGGGGCCGTCGGGGCTTGATCTTGAGTCGGCGGAAGTTCTTCAAGGGCCGTTGGGGCTTGACCTTTGAAGGAGGATTTGACGAAGAACGAAGAGTGTTTTCTTGATCCTTCGGGATTTGCTTGAGAGCTTTAGAGTTTCGAGGCTTCAAGGTTTTGGTGTGATGTAAACTCCTTTCCTTCTTTCTTCCCCCGAAATGAATGCCTTGGCCTCCTATTTATAGAATTCCAAAACTTGATTTTTGGATTTAAATAATCAGATGAAATAAATCATTTCTGCCAGATATTGACACGTGTCCTATTTGATGACCTTTCCAATTTATTTCGATTTTTTGTTGAGTCACACGCTAAATGTAAAATTTATGTGACACGTAAGCGTTGAAATTTTAATTATTGGTTAACATTCATTTCACCGAAATTTTGATGTCTACAAATGCCCCCACTTCAAGGCGCGTCGTTGACATGTGCTTGTCACGTGTATGAGATGCGTTTTGAAGTTCCTTAATGTAGATGTCGATCTAAGGGCCGTCGAGGCTTGATCTTGAGTTCGACTGGAAGATTTTCTGGTTTCCTCCAATCGTTGATTTTCCTTTGTACTACTCTTGAACTGGGCAGCAGGATTCTTTTGGTCTCCCCCGAAAGTCTGAACTTACTCCTTTTATCTGGAGTTGAATTTGATTCAAGGGTGGTGAATCACTTGATTTTGAATCGGACTTGTGATTTCTTCAAGGGCCATTGAGGCTTGATCTTGAACTGGGCTGGAGGATTCTTCTGGTCTCCTCCGCTCGTTGATTTTCCTTTGTGCTACTCTTGAACTGGGCAGCAGGATTCTTTTGGTCTCCCCCCGAAGGTCTACGAGCGGTTTCAGGATATGGCAGGCAAGTACAAGGTGGAGGTGCTGACCTGTTTCTTTGTTCAATCTTTCCAATTCGTATTGAAGAGGGTTGGAAAGATTGAAGTTTCCTTGTCCCTTCTCTGGCAGTGTATCAACCGTTGAAGATGACTACTCGAGAGCAATACTAGGTAAGCAATCAGGAATAGATTCCAGGTAGTCGGTTCCAGATCGGAAGACTGACTCCAAGTGCCGCTGACTGCTCTCTTTCACTTTGCCATGCGAGTAATAACAGGGACTAAGGAAAAGACAGGGAAAAAGCATGATATGAGATACCTTTGCTTTCGAAAAAGCAGCGAATAAATCAGCACATATATTTGTTGTGCTTGTCTCCACATGCTTCGATGTATCATTTTCGCTTGCCTTACTTGCTCCCCTTTGCAGAAGTGGTATTTCTTTATGCAGGTTTAGCATCTTCTCTTGTAGTATTTGTCCTCCGATGCAGGAGTTGAATGCAACCTTTGCATTTAAATGGTGCTTCACTCCTTGGTGGCAACTGGTTTGAGTGGAGGTTCCGACATATTGCTTCCTCTGTCCTTGTCTTGGCAGGTGAGAACAAGGGCAAAGGAAAAGATAGGGAAAAAGCATGATATGAGATACCTATGTTTTCGCCCTTGATGATATGAGATACCTTTGCTTTTGAAGAAGCGGTGAATGAATCAACACATGCTTCAATCTATTGTTTCCTCCTGGGTCATCTGTACTCCAGGCATCTGGTATCTTCAAAGGTTGAATAGGTTTTCTCAAGGGAAGAAGAAGAATTGAGTATTTCGAGAGGCTTTGCTGGGAGTGCGCCTTCAGAGGTGAGGAAGAGTTGGGCATTTTCTTCAGGTCTGCCTTGCCATAAGAGACGAAGGTCGACACATATAGGGATTTCTTAATAGCAAGTGGTGGTCTTGTTCTTTTACCCTTGTCGACAAGCGTCTTTTCGATATCTGAACGACGCCTCTTCGATTTCTGAACGACGCCTCTTCGATTTCTGAATGAGCGCCACTTTTGACAAAGTTGCACGCGTTTTCTGAAAAGCAGAGAAAGCGTCGCCGAACTTTGCGCTTGTCGGCTAAAGACGTGTAGTTGCGATGATGGCCTCCACGTGTTCTCGACTTTGTCAGATATCTTTTGACAAAGTTGAACGCGTTTTCTGAAAAGCAGCGAACGCGTCGCCAAACTTCACGCAGGAAAATCCGGATTTTTTGAATCGGTGGTCGTGTCGCCTTGGCTTTTTATAACGGTATTGATCACCCCAACATTCACACTCTGAAGATTGCCCATTCTTGAAAAATCGTCTCCGACCCTTTGAAATTTTACTCCATCCCTTCTCTTTGAACACCTTTGAAAAATGACTAACTCATCGAACCTTTGCTTAGATTTGAGTCTCAGCAGCGATCCGGTTGTGCCCCGTCAAGGTAATGTATGGCGCCCTTCTTTTTTATCTTCTAACGGTCCTCTTACAGGTGAAGACTCTGTGATGAAGGACGCAACAACAGCTACGATAGTAGCTAGGAACCTCCTTACTCCTGAAGATAGTCGGCTGCTTTCAGGACGGTCCGATGAGTTGGTCGTTCAAGAGTCCCTCGCTCTCAGCGTTCAGTGTGCAGGCTCTGTATCCAACATGGGCCAACGCCTACTTGCTCGTTCCCGTCAGGTTGAATCGTTGATGGCAGAGGTGGAAAGTCTCAAGCAAGAGATCAAGCAGCTGAAGTATGAAAATAGAAGTTTGCACGTGCTTGCAAACAACTATTCGACGGGCATGAAGAGGAAGCTTGATGAGCTGCAAGAGTCTGAAGGTCGGATTCAAAGTGACCGTCAAAGGTTTTCTTCTTTCCTCCAGAGGCACCTTTTTCCTGGGTCTTCCAGCGTTTGGCCAAGTATTGAGGCCTCGAATGCTCTATCTTCGATGCCTCCCGCTCCTGGAGTTTTGCCACGTAGTGGGGCTTCACGTGAACAACCTTTGTGAAAGCTCCATCTTTTTTTTTTTTTTTTTTTTTTTTTTTTTTTTTGATGTGCACACTTGTAATTTCTCGGAGATCAATGGACATCCTTTATTTTATTCAGTGTATTGTGCTAAATACAGATAAAACATATACATCACCAAGATTTTTTTTTTTTTTTTTTTTCCGGTGGTGCTGATCCACCAAAGATTTTTTTTTTTTTTTTTTTTTTTTTTTTTTTTTTTTTTTTCGGTGGTGCTGATCCACCAAAGATTTTTTTTTTTTTTTTTTTTTTTTTTTTTTTTTTCGGTGGTGCTGATCCACCAAAGATTTTTTTTTTTTTTTTTTTTTAATTTTTTTTTTTTTAATTTTTTTAATTTTTTTATTATTATTTTATTTTTATTTATTTTTTTTTTTACTACTTTCATCATTACTTCCCAACATAATCATTTCCTTTTACTTTATTTTATTATTTTTTATTATTTTATTATTTTTTATTTTTTGCTTTCGGTGGCTGATCCACGAAAGATGTTCTTTTTTTTTTTTTTTTTTTTTATTTTATTTTATTTTATTTTATTTTTTTATTCTTTACTTTCATCATTACTTCCCAACATCATCATTTCCTTTTACTTTATTTTATTATTTTTTATTCTACATCGTCATTTTTTTTTCTTTATAAGAAGGTTGAGGCTCAACCTATTCTTCATCGTCATTTTTTTCTTTATAAGAAGGTTGAGGCTGCAAGGTTGAGGTTGTAAGGTTGAGGCTGTCAAACCGACGAAGAACCCAGGAACGCATAAATTGGTGGTGTAGAAAGAGTGGTGTTGGGCAAAGATTGCAAAGGGATTTTGCTGTGTAATGCCTTTTGGTCACAGTCTTCCCCTGGTAGTGACGTTGCCGTGCCTCTTGCCGCTGCTTGGAGCTTGTTGCAGTGTGTCACTTTTACCGTGTGGGGTTATGCAAAAGACTGCAGCGAGTTTATGCTGTGTAGTGCCTTTTGATCATAATTTTCCTCGGTGGTGACGTTGTTGTGCCTCTTGCTGCTGCTTGGAGCTTGTTGCAGTGTGTCACTTTTACCGTGTGGGGTTATGCAAAAGACTGCAGCGAGTTTATGCTGTGTAGTGCCTTTTGATCATAATTTTCCTCGGTGGTGACGTTGTTGTGCCTCTTGCTGCTGCTTGGAGCTTGTTGCAGTGTGTCACTTTTACCGTGTGGGGTTATGCAAAAGACTGCAGCGAGTTTATGCTGTGTAGTGCCTTTTGATCATAATTTTCCTCGGTGGTGACGTTGTTGTGCCTCTTGCTGCTGCTTGGAGCTTGTTGCACCGTCATCGCTGCACTGTTCGCTGCACACCATTGCACTGTCTGTTGTCCTGCTGTTCAAGTTTTGTGGCTGTTTTTTTTTTTTTTTTTTTTTTTTTTTTTTTTTTGTAATAAAATTGACTTTCTTCTAATGAAACATTTATTTATTTATTTTGATGTGACTGTACTTGAAGTTTTGAAGTTTCAAGTTGCCTACGTACTCTTCCAAAGAAGAGATCAAGTCATAACGTAGTTCAAATGAGTGATGGTTTTGATGCTGGTTTTGCCGTACACAGTTTATGCTCTTGCGGGCCAGGAGCGTGGTGCGTTTGCTTTAGGGGTAGTAGCGCTTCAAAAATCTGCCGTTGATGGGGCCGATCTCCAACCCGTCTTCTGCCATGATTAAGTAGGCGCCATTGGTGTAGATCTCTTGTATTACGTAGGGTCCATCCCACTTTGATGTGAACTTGCTTTTTGTCTTATGAGTTGTAATGATAGGCCTACGCAATGCCAGCACGAGATCTCCGGCTTGGAAAGACCTTGGGCGGACTTTCTTGTTGAATGCCTTGGATAACCGTGCTTGGTAGCATTCCAAGTGTTGTTGAGCTTCGAGCCTTCTCTCATCCAACGCTTCCAACTCCTGAAGGCGCAACTTTGCATTTTCTTCATCAGTCAAGCCTTCTTGTATAGCCATCCTTAGTGAGGGGATTTGACTTTCAAGCGGTAGAACAGCTTCTACGCCATATACGAGAGAATAAGGTGTAGCTTGGGTAGGAGTCTTATGTGTAGTCCTATATGCCCAAAGTGCTTCACTTATTCTTTCATGCCAGTCTCTCTTTGTTCGGCCGATTACCTTTTTCAGGAGGTTGCACAGCGTCTTGTTGAATGCTTCTGCGAGGCCGTTGGCTGGAGCATGATACATGGAAGACTTGTGCTGCTTGAACTTGTATTTGTCGCAAAGCTCGTCCACGAGTCGATTGGAGAACTGCTTTCCGTTGTCAGTGATAATGTAGCGAGGCACCCCATACCGGTGGATGATATGCTCCTTGATGAAACGAACAACAGTTTCCTTTTTTACTTCCCTTAAAGGTATGGCTTCAGCCCACTTGGAGAAGTAATCTGTTGCAGCTAGGATGTAAGCTTCCCCTGCAGATGACTTTGGCGTAATTGGTCCTACAACGTCCAATCCCCATGCGTCGAATGGCCATGAAGCAACTGTAGGGTGTAATGGTTCAGGCGGTTGATGTATGAAGTTGGCGTGGAATTGGCAGGCTTGGCACCTTTTGGCGTGTTCCAGGCAGTCCTTCACCATGCTCGGCCAGTAGTAACCCATCCTTTTAAGCTGGAAATGTAGCTTTGGTCCAGATTGATGTGCCCCACACACACCTGAATGTGCTTCTTCCATGGCTTGATTAATTTCTTCCTCACCTAGGCATCTCAGGAGCAGTCCTTCAAAAGAGCGTCGGTAGAGTGTTCCTTTGTAGTAAAGGAAGCGAGGTGCTCGTCGACGTATTTCGGAACGGTGTCTAAGATCATCTGGAAGCTTTCCGTGCTCCAAGTAGTCGATCAGCGGCTGTCTCCACTCTTCAGCATCGACTGGAAGTACTGAGATGACATTTGTATCATCTAGTGACATTTCATTAACGAGCGGAATCACCCATCTTTGGCAAATTGGCACGTCTGCAACTTCATCTTTTCCTAGTGTCATACTTGAAGCTAGATTGGCGAGAGCGTCTGCCATTTGATTTTCCTTTCTTGGCACATGTTCTAGTGTCACAGCTTCGAACTTTTGTAGCAGTCGGGTCGCTAGCCGGAAGTATGGGACGAGATCATCTTTCCTCACCTCATATTCAGTTAAGAGTTGATTGATTATGAGTTTGGAATCGCCATATACCTCAAGAGTTGTGATTTCCATGTTGATTGCCATTTGGAGCCCGATGATCAATGCTTGGTACTAAGCAACATTGTTGGAGCATAGCTCATTCAGTTGGAAGGAGTAAGGTAGTATTTGCCTTTGTGGCGACATGAATACTACTCCTGCCCCCGCTCCGTCTGCTCGTGCGGATCCGTCGAAGAACATCGTCCATGTCGGGAAGATGTCGATGTAGAACACCTCCTCGTCAGGCAAGTCGTCTGAGATTTTCCAATCAGCTGGGATTGGATGATCGGCAAGGAAGTCTGCTAGCGCTTGTCCCTTGACGGCTTTAGCTGGGACGTAGATGATCTCATATTGATTAAGAAGCAAAGCCCATTTAGCGAGTCGCCCTGTCAAGACTGGCTTAGTCATAACGTATTTGACAGGGTCGGCTTTAGCAACCAAGTGGATGGTGTAAGCATGCATGTAATGTCTGAGTTTCTGAATGGCAAACACCAAAGCGAGGCACATCTTTTCTATTGGGGAATAGTTCAACTCAGCGCCGGTGAGAGTTCGACTGAGGTAGTAAAGTGCTCCTTCTTTTTGGGATTCATTCTCTTGCGCCAAGAGTGCTCCGATTGAACTTTCCTGAGCAGCAATATACAATATGAGTGGTTTCCCGGGCATAGGTGCCCCCAGGACAGGTGGACTTGACAAATATTTCTTTATGCTTTCAAAAGCATTATGGCATGCTTTGTCCCATACGAATGGAACATCTTTCTTCATAAGGCGACTAAACGGTTGACAACGCCCTGCGAGGTTGGAGATGAAGCGTCTGATGAAGGCTAGCCGTCCTTGTAGACTTTTCAGCTCGTGCAGGTTTCTTGGCTCGGGCATGCTTTGAATGGCCTTGATCTTTGATTGGTCTACTTCAATGCCACGGTGCTTGACGATGAGGCCGAGGAATTTTCCAGAGGTGACGCCAAACGCACACTTTAACGGGTTCATCTTGAGGTTGTATTTTCGCAGCCTTTCGAACACTATTCGCAGATCCTTCAAGTGGTCTGATCTTTTCTTCGTCTTAACCACCACATCATCAACGTAACATTCTACGTTTTTGTGTAGCATGTCATTGAAGATTTTCTGCATTGCGCGTTGATACGTAGCTCCAGCGTTCTTTAGACCAAAGGGCATTACCTTGTAGCAGTAGATACCTTTTGGAGTACGAAAGGCTGTTAGTTCCTCGTCTTCGAGGGCCATGCGAATTTGATTGTACCCAGAAGAGCCATCCATGAATGATAATGCCTCATGGCCAGTGGTTGCATCCACCACGATTTCAATGATTGGCAAGGGGAAGTCATCCTTTGGGCAAGCATCGTTGAGGTCCCGGAAGTCTACGCAAACACGTATTTGTCCTGATTTCTTAAGGACAATGACGATGTTGGAGATCCACTTGGGGTATTGCACTTCTCGAATAAAGCCTGCTTCGATTAGCTTGTCGATCTCGACCTCGATTTGTGGGATAAGCTCAGATCGATAGCGTCTTTGAGTTTGCTTTATCGGTCGTGTTCCAAGCCTGACCGCAAGATGATGAACAGCGATGATAGGGTCTAGGCCGGGCATTTCTTTGTAGGTCCAGGCAAAGACGTCTTTGTACTCTAACAACAGCTGATAATACTCCTTTATCTCATCTGTACTTAATAATGCACTTACAAAGATAGGCTTTGGTTCCTTGCTTGTACCTAAGTTGAGTTCCTTGAGATCATCGACCGTGGCTTGCCCCCCATCTTCGAGCTGTGGTGGCGCAGCAGTGACATCTTCCTCGGGGATTTCGTCTTCTTCACCTTCTTGAACCGTGATGTGGAAAACATCTTGGATCTCCTCTTCAGTGCTGTCTTCTCGAGCTTGTTGGCATAAGGATTGTCTGGTGTTCTGGGAGAGGCGTTCCTCGCAATCTTCATAGGAAGGAGCCTTGACCGAGTAATTGAAGAAGTCTTCTGGGAAGAGGTCACACATTGTGATGGGGATGGACGATCTTTGTGTCGAAATTTCATTATCTCCAACACTTTCACATTGTTCTGGAGGTTGGCGAAAGCTGCTTTCCCTCCTTTCTGATTGATAAACTTGTGGACAAGATGGTTGCTGCTTGTCCAATTTCTTCGAAGCGATCTTCGAAATGCATTCCTCACAATCTTCATAGCAAGGAGCCTTGATTGAGTAATTGAAGACGTCTTCGAGGAAGAAAAGATCCCGCATGAACGATCTTTGTGTTGTAATTTCATCATCCTCAACATTTTCATGTAGCTTTGAAGGTTGACGGTAACTGCTTTGCCCCCTTTCCGATTGGTGAACTTGTGGACAAGATATATGTTTCTCGTGCAGTTTCTTCGGAGTGACATGAATCCATCCTTCATCTTCACTTGACTTGACTGACATGGTTTTGGAGCATGCCCCCAGCGGTTGAGGTGAAGACTTTGAGTCGAAAGAGCCAGAAGTGACATCTTTCTTAGGGATTTCATCTTCAGTGCCGTTCTCTTGGGTTTGTTGGCATGAAGATTTGCCAGTGTGGATGATGATGCGCCTCCTTACCTTCAGTGGTCCTTTTGTGTCAACCTCTAGGATTGCTTGGCGCTTCATCCTTGAAGGAATCAGGCTTCGAAGGTCGTCATTTTCTCCTAACCCATCGAGCTTTTCTCCCTTTGGGGTTGTCTTCCTCTTTCCAAAAGGTTTCTCATTATCTTCAAATCTTTCTGAAGCTGATCGTCGCAGAGGAAAGATAACTGTGTTGCTTTGTTTCTTAAGCTTTAACAACCTTTCAAAAACAGAGCTTTGGGATGTCGGCGCGTTAAGTCTCTTGAAGACAGAGGTTCGATCTTGACCACCAATGCGATTAAACACTGAAGTTCTGGAGCTTGAATGGCTCATCCTATCGAAGACCGACATCCGAGGGGAGGGTTTAGGCTCTTCTTGATCTTGTTCAATGCTCATGCTGACATATTGAGTGCTAGTGTTTTTCACTTGGCTTGAAATCATCACAGGTGCATTTGGTGTGAAACCAAGTCCGGCTTTGTTATTGTCAACTCCGTAACCATGCTCCTTCAACTTCTTTTGAGTTTTGGTGAGGTTACGTTCTTCGTCATTGACAGTGTTTGAAACCTTCTTTCCAGCCACCGCAGAAGAAGCGAAGTCGTACCCGGCCTTTGACATGAGTTTGTAGGCGTTAGGGTCGAAACCTTCCTCGGTCCTCTTGGTTGGAAGAAAGCTTGATTCCACCTTCTTTGGTAGAGCTTTTATGAAGCCTTGTGGTAGTCTTGCGACCTTAGCACCCCCGAGCTGTGTCAAAGGCAAAACTGCATTTGTCTTGAGCAAGTTCACATTATCCGTGTGCCACTGTGTATCGGCTTTTCTAGTTTCGAATGGAGATTGACCATTCTTTCTTCTTGACATTGGGATATACCGGAATATGGGTGCGTTCGGTCCTTCTGACGGCATCCTACTCCCTTTGGTTGTTGCAGGTTTAGCAAGCTCGTCATCGTCTTTGCTTGAAGATGGCACGGCCTGCTCTTTTTGCTTTTTAGGCATGGCTTGCCACTTCTGCTTTTTAGGTGCTGCTCTGCCCGTGGATTTGATCTCTTCTGGAAGGGCTTCGGGTACCGTCTCTTCATCCATGTAGAACTTGGCATCTGCAAAGTGTGATTCGGCTTCGGTGAACGGTTTGGTATCACCTTGGATCACCTTCACTCCTTCTCGGTAAAATTTTAGGCATTGATGAAGGGTGGACGGCACTACCCCATTTGCGTGGATCCAAGGTCTTCCTAAGAGCAAGCTATAGGAAGTTCTTGCATCAATCACGTGGAATATCGTGCTTGATTTGAGCTCACCCATGGTCATCTCTACTCGGATCATGCCTATCGCCCTTTGTCCTCCTTGGTTAAAACCCTAGATCAACAGACGGCTCAGGGATAGTTCATTCACCTTGATGCCGATTATGGTCATTGTTGATTTTGGCATGATGTTTATGGCCGACCCACCATCCACAAGCATGCGGTTGACTTTGCATTCCTTTATGTACCCGGAGACGAAGAGAGGACGGTTGTGAGGCTTTGATCCCAACAGTAGGTCTTCGTCAGTGAAGTTAATTACGTCATGGGTGGCACAACATGTGGCACATTCATGTGGCTGAAGCTTCGAGCCTTCGTCGTTACTTTCTTGCACTTCGTGGTCGTCGGGACCTGCCAAGACTGCTGCTAGTGCTCTTCGCATCTTTTTTGGCAATGGTAGCGCTTCCTCGATGCTAAAGTGTGTTGGCAGACCTTCTCCAGGTGTAAGGGTCTTTTCTACCTCAATGGCGATAGCTTTGCCTTTTGAGGGCTCTTCTATTTCTACTTCAACCATGTGACAGGCCACGGTAGTGCACTGTTGGAAAAAGTCATTCGGGAAGTACTCACGTAAGGAAACGGGAATGCGTGGCTCCTGCTCCATAGGTTCCCTAGCATATGTTGTTTTATTATGCTTTATGTTTCTTTTAGGCTTCGCATTGTTGCGGCCGTGGTGATTTCTTCTTTGTTCCACCTTTGGCTGTATGACTTGTGGTCTTGGTTTCCTTGTCTTTTTGTAGGTTACCAATATCCATCCTTCTTCATCATCAGCATGTGTATCTTGGTCGCTTCTCTCCAGTGATGGTTGTGTAGGAGGTGCCGTGCAACTTAAGCATTCACGGGAACGGTCAGTTGTCATTTGGAGAGGCACAGGATTAAACGATCCAAACGCAATTGTAGTGGTATGCGTTGCGGCCGTGTCCTCAAGGTCGAGCTCAATTTGCCCTTGTTGTGCTAGCTTCATGATGAGTTCTTTGAGAACGAAGCACTTGCTAACAGGATGGCTCACAATACGATGGTACTTGCAGTACCTAGGATCGTTTGTGCGATTCATTTCTTCAGGACGCTTGCATTCGGGTAGCTCAATCACCTTTTTTTCCAGCAAGTCATCTAACATGGCAGCCATGTCAGAGTCAGGAAAAGGGTACGTTTTCTGTTCCAACTCTCTCAAGGTGCTCTTATATCTGTCTTGGGTGCGAGAAGGCTCACTTGTCTTTATCTCCTTCGCTTTCTTCTTGGAGGAGATCTTGATGGGCGCTGAGGAGGTCTTGATGGGCGCTGAAGAGGTCTTGATGGGGGTAGTGTTGACGGTGAAAGCTTCCTTAGCGGGCTTCTTCCCGGTCTTGTCTACATTTGGGGCGAATACTTTCTCCTTATTGAAGTTAGTAATTGGCTCCTTTTTCCCATGATTAGCGATACTCAGCTCCATGTCGTGGGAACGAGTTGCTAGCTCTTCGAATGTTCTTGGTTTTATGCCTTGGAGGATGTAATGTAACCCCCAGTGCATGCCTTGAACGCACATCTCAATGGCAGAGGTTTCAGAAAGCCGATCTTTGCAATCCAGACTTAAGGAGCGCCATCTATTTATGTAGTCGACGACATGTTCATCTCTCCACTGTTTCGTACTGGTCAACTCTAGCATGCTTACAGTACGACGAGTGCTGTAGAAACGGTTGAGGAATTCCCTTTCTAGCTGGTCCCAACTGTTGATAGACTCAGGTTCGAGGTCAGTGTACCAGTCAAAAGCGTTACTTTTCAGCGAACGCACGAACTGTTTGACGAGGTAGTCTCCCTCTGTCCCAGCATTGTTGCAAGTTTCAATGAAATGGGCGACATGTTGCTTCGGGTTGCCTTTTCCATCGAACTGCATGAATTTTGGGGGCTGATAACCCCTTGGCATCTTCAAAGCATCAATCTTCTTGGAGTAAGGCTTTGAGTACAGTACGGAGTCATGCGAGCTTCCTTCGTACTGTGTCTTGACAGTGCTTGCGATCATCTCCTGTAGCTGCTGGATAGAGAGAGATCCCATGAATGCCGTTGATTGGTCTAGCTTCAGCTTCTCTTCAACTTTCTCCACTGGTGGCTCCTCTTCTTCGTCGTCTTCTTTCTTTAATAGGCCAATGTTTGGGTCGACTTTCACGTCGGGCAGCGCATCTAGTTGGTTGACAAGTGCGGCAATCTGCAAGTCCTTCTCTTCCACAGTCCGTGTGAGCTTTGCGATTGCTTCATTCATCTGAGCTAGTTGCTCCTCGATTGAAGTTGCTCCAGTGGTCATGACTTGCATGGTTGTACTACCGCTCGAATCAGCGTCGGAGAGTAGGGACTCTGAGTATTTCCTCGGGCTTTCTCCATTTGATGCCCTTAGCGAGGCTAGGGTGATCACAGGCTCGTACCTCAAGTGCTCTTGTTCCTTTGACAGAGTTAATGCAGGGGCGGAAGCTGCAGCAACAAGAGCTTTTGCCTTACTTCGGGTTATGATGCCCGAAATATCACCACTTGCGGCGATGATGTTCTTGTTCTTTGCTTTGATTGCAGGAACAGTTTGATCCTTTCTTGATGCCATTAGCGTTTTTTGATGATTTGAGAATAGAGATGAGAGGTAGAGACGTCCCACTGGGCGTGCCAAATTTGTAAACACGAAAAATTCCTGAAACAAGAAACAAGAATACGTGTACAAAATATATTTTTTAATGATTTTGGGGTTACAATCTCTTTGTAATTTGATCCTCTGATTCTATCTTCGTAGGGTGTAGGTTTGTGGATGAGCTGTTGATCCAAAGAGCCGTCGGGGCTTGATCTAGGGATGAACAGTTGATGAACGGATCTTCGAGGGCTTTTGAGCTTGATCTTGAAGACTGGGTGTATGGATTTCTTCAAGGGGGCCGTCGGGGCTTGATCTTGAGGGTTGATGGATGAGCGGATCTTCAAGGGCTTTTGGGCCTAATCTTGAAGACTGAGTGTATGGATTTCTTCAAGAGGGCCGTCGGGGCTTGATCTTGAGGGTTGATGGATGAGCGGATCTTCAAGGGCTTTTGGGCCTAATCTTGAAGACTGAGTGTATGGATTTCTTCAAGAGGCCGTCGGGGCTTGATCTTGAGGGTTGATGGATGAGCGGATCTTCAAGGGCTTTTAGGCATAATCTTGAAGACTGAGTGTATGGATTTCTTCAAGAGGCCGTCGGGGCTTGATCTTGAGGGTTGATGGATGAGCGGATCTTCAAGGGCTTTTGGGCCTAATCTTGAAGACTGATTGGATGTGTGGATTTGTTGAGGTTGTTGATCCAAAGGGCCGTTGGGGCTTGATCTTAGGACGAACGGATGATGAACACTTTCTTCAAGGGGCCGTCGGGGCTTGATCTTGAGTCGGCGGAAGTTCTTCAAGGGCCGTTGGGGCTTGACCTTTGAAGGAGGATTTGACGAAGAACGAAGAGTGTTTTCTTGATCCTTCGGGATTTGCTTGAGAGCTTTAGAGTTTCGAGGCTTCAAGGTTTTGGTGTGATGTAAACTCATTTCCTTCTTTCTTCCCCCGAAATGAATGCCTTGGCCTCCTATTTATAGAATTCCAAAACTTGATTTTTGGATTTAAATAATCAGATGAAATAAATCATTTCTGCCAGATATTGACACGTGTCCTATTTGATGACCTTTCCAATTTATTTCGATTTTTTGTTGAGTCACACGCTAAATGTAAAATTTATGTGACACGTAAGCGTTGAAATTTTAATTATTGGTTAACATTCATTTCACCGAAATTTTGATGTCTACAGCAACAACTTTAGAAAATAAAGAATCACAGAAAATAACTCTCCAAAGAAAGTAATGGCTCGAGTCTCACAGGGATGTAGCGTCTGTTTGAGTTTCTTCCTTCAAGCATGTTACAAAAACGAATTTTTCTTTTATGATTGCATGTGAAGTCATACATTATAACCATAACCAAGCATATACCAAGAGTAAATCAAACTTTTCTCTATGTTTATAACTTTTTCTAACCGTCATGCAATTATAAACCAAATCCTTATCATTGTGTTGGAAGGTACCCTAAGACACAAACACACAAAAACGACTTTTAAAACAACTCTTTTTGGGTTTTTCAAAACAATTTTTCAAATTTTTATGGGATTTTCGAATTATAAAACAAAACACACTAAAACACTCTAAAACAACTTAAAAACACCTTAAAACAGCAAGGAACAACATTAGAAGTTATGGTGGATAAAACCCTACGAATTTGCATCAAAACACTTTAGTTACCCCCCCACACTTAAATCAAACATTGTCCTCAATGTTTTAAGCATAGATTCACACAAAACATAAGTAAACACACAAAAAGCAACTAAACATATTAAACATGGCATAATGTAATTAACAAAGAGAAGAGTTTAGGGACGCAAATCTGGTTATGGAGTGTAAATTCCCTCTTCTCCTTGGTGATTGCATTGAGGCTTTGATCTTTGTGATTCCACAGGCTTACTCTTGAACTGGTTTCTGCCCATCGTTGATTTTCCTTTGTGCTACTTCTTGAACTGGGCAGCAGGATGGTTCTTTTGGTTTCCCCCGAAGGTCTGAGCTTCCTCCTGTTATCTGTTTCTTTGTTCAATCTTTGCAGGAGTGGTCCCTTCTCTGGAAGTGTAACAACCGTTGAAGATGACTACTCGAGAGCAACGCTAGGTAAGCAATCAGGAATAGATTCCAGGCAGTTGGCTCCAGATCGGAAGACTGACTCCAAGTGCCGGCTGATTGCTTCTTTTACTTTGCCATGCAAGTAAGAACAAGGACAAAGAAAAAGACAGGGAAAGAGCATGATATGAGATACTTTTGCTTTTGACCTTGATGATATGAGATACCTTTGCTTTGAAGAAGCGGTGAATGAATCAGCACATGCTTCAATCCGCCGTTTCCTCCTGGGTCATATGTACTCCAGGCATCTGGTATCATCTTTGGGGAAGAAGAAAGAATTGAGTATTTTGAAAGGCTTTGCTGGGAGTGCGCCCTCAGAGGTGAGGGAGAGTTGGGCATTTTCTTCAGGTTTGCCCTGCCATAAAAGACGAAGGTCGACATATATAGAGATAATATCAAGTGGTGGTACTTTTTACCCTTGTCGACAAACGTTTTGATCCCGCAAATTCGGCTCTTTGAAATAGTGGCGCCTCTTCGATCTTTGAATACGCCTCTTCGATTTCTGAGCAGGCGCCCCTTCGATTTCTGAACGACGCCCCTTCGCTTTCTGAACGACATGTGGTAGTGCAGATGCGGCTCCTTTTGACAAAGCTGCACGCGTCTTCTGAAAAGCAGAGAAAGCGTCGCCGAACTTTGCGCTTGTCGGCTAAAGATGTGTAGATGCGATGATGGCCTCCACGTGTTTTCAGCTTTGTCAGAAATCTTTTGACAAAGTTGAACGCGTTTTCTGAAAAGCCGAGGGAGCGTCGCCTAAATTACGCCGGAAAATCCGGCTCTTTGAATCGGTGGACGCGTCGTCTTAGCTTTTTATAGAGCTATCAATCACCCCAACACACACACTCTGAAGATTTCCCATTCCTGAAACTCGACTCCGGCCCTTTGTGAAATTTTAACTCCATCCACCCCTTCTCTTTGAACACTTTTGAAAAAAAATGGCAAACTCATCGAACCTTAGCTTAGATTTGAGTCTCAGCAGCGATCCGATTGCGCCCCGTCAAGGTAATGTATGGCGCCCTTCTTTTTTATCTTCTAACGGTCCTCTTTCAGGTGAAGACTCTGTGATGCAGGACGCCACAACAGCTACAATAGTAGCTAAAAACCTCCTCACTCCAAAAGATAGTAGGCTGCTGTCAGGACGGTCCGATGAGTTGGCCGTTCAAGAGTCCCTCGTACTTAGTGTTCAGTGTGCGAGCTCTGTGTCCAACATGGGCCAACGCTTGCTTGCTCGGTCCCGCCAAGTGGAATCGTTGATGGCAGAGGTGGAAAGTCTTAAGCAGGAAATCAAACAGCTTAAGTACGAGAATAGAAGTTTGCATGTGCTTGCAAATAACTATTCGGCGGGCATGAAGAGGAAGCTTGATGAGCTGCAAGAATCTGAGGGTCGAATTCACAATGACCGTCAAAGGCTTGCGTCTTATCTCCAGAGGCACCTTTTTCCTGGGTCATCCAGCGCTTGGCCAAGTATTGAGGCCTGGAATGCTCTAGCTCCGATGCCTTCCGCTCCGATGGCTTCCGCTCTGATGTCTCCCGCTTCTATGCCTTCCGCTTCTGCGCCTTCCGCTGCTGCGCCTCGTAGTGGGGCTTCACGTAAACAACCTTTGTGAAGCTCCACCTTTCTCCATGTTTAGTATCTCTTTTTTTTTTTTTTTTTTTTTTTTTTAACATAAATAAAATCAAACGGCATGGAATTTATCTTTGAATGGGCGGTGATACTTGAAATGATCCGGTAATAGTTTAAATTCCAGATTGGGTGCCTGAATCATTAACCACATGTTAGTATAAAAGAAAATTGAAATTCGGGGAGGCGGCTTACCTGTGTGCTCCAAAATGAACTCCAGAATAAACACCCCTTCGAAAGTTATGACTTGTCCCGTGTCATAAAATCCAACTTCCTTGGGAATTGTGGTTTCAAATATGTCCTCTTTGATGCCTTCTACATCTTCTCCAGCCACTACCTTCTCTTGAATCATTCTTCTTGGTGTACAAAGTCCTTTGAAGAATTCAACACCATCTAAAACTTGCTGTGTTGCACCAAGAATTTGAATAGCATTTTGCTCCTTTGGGAAGGCTTCCACGATGTCCTTTTTACTCTCTTCTTGGTTGGGAATCAAAAACCTGCTAGGAAAAGGGACATTGGGTGGAATAACATCAGAATAACATGGAATTGGGACGTCCTTACTGGTGGTGGGTGGTTTAGAGGGCTTAGGGGGCTGCGGCAAGGGTTGTTCTACCCTTGCCGTGTGCATGTCTTCTTCCTCCTCCTCAATTAGCAGCTCTTCATCCACTTCTAGGCTATGTTTGGACATTTTTAGGTCAGCTCCAACCTCCATAGCACTTCCCAAAGTGATAGCATTATGGATTTCAAAATCTTCCTTCGAGTTTTCAATAGTTGAGTTGGAGAGTTCACTTTGCTCTTGAATTTGTTTCATGAACTCCATAATCTGCCCAAATTGCTCGTCCAATTTACCCAACTTCTTGTCTTGATTTTGTTCGTCCTGCGTCAAAGAGGTTAGTAATTGAAAATTTTTATCATTATCCATGGACATACTTGAACTTGATTGGAATTGTTGTGGGGGAGGTTGTGGTGGCTGCATAGGTGTTGTATTGAACTCCTCATATGGTTGCCAATATGCTTCTTGTTGAGCCTCCTTGGCTTGATTTTGTGACCCCTGCGCCAAAGAATTTATTTCATTAAGAATTTGATTATAATCTATTGGCGAACTTGAATTTAATTGAGCATATTGCATATGAAGTTGTGGTGGCTGCATAGGTCTTGAATAGAACTCATCATATGGTTGCCAATATGCTTCACGTTGAACTTGTTGATCTTCCCACCATATAGAGTTTGAATGATCCCTCCAATCTCTTTGTGGACATTGATTGGCTTGAAATCCTTGCCTATATGAAGCACCAAATGTAGGGACACTCTGCATTGTGGTCCTTTCGGCATACGGCAACAATTTAGAAGTAAGATTTGCCAATTGAGCTTGAATGCTAGCAAAATTCATATCTTACTTCTCTAGTACCTAAAATCAAAGAAAGAGAACTAAATCAAATATCAAAAGTAACAACAAACAAAGAAAACAACACTAAGTTAGAAACTAAAACGAAAACAACTAAACCAAAAAAAAGAAAAGAACCAAGGGATTAGCAAAGTTGCTAATCCCCGGCAACGGCGCCAAAATTTGATGCGTGATTTATACGCACACAAATTAAACCCTCTTTTTGTCAAATTGTAGTATATGTATAAGTAGGGATCGTTCTGGAATACAATCACATTAAAGCAAAATTGTAGTATTGTAGTATTGTAGTATTGTAGTATATGTATAAGTAGGGATCGTTCTGGACTCAAAAACTTAAAAACACAGTTTAAAACACTAAACTAGACTCAAAGAATACAAAATTAAAGTTTAAAACACTAAGACAAACCAAAAACTCAAAATGCTTTAAAAACACAAACTAAATTGAATTCTAACTAAAATGAACATTAAAGCAAAAGGGGGATTGAGGTTTTACGAAAATTGAAATAACGAAACAAGTTAATAAACTAGACAGAATGTAAATATGAAATTTATGGATGAATGCTAGCTAAGGGGTTCATCTCCATACATGTTACACTTGCATACAAGATTGATTCTCAGTTGGTCTTTCGATAAATTATGAAACTCAACACTCCGGGTTAATTAGGTCCGCTTAAATTAACCGTCAAGTTTTCCTTAAGTTAATGAATTGGATGGGTTAGCGCAACGCAATTCACCACATTCTCCAAAAGTCCTATACGTGAAAAGCACAATAAAGATACAATCAAAGATCATTAAGCATTATGAAAACTATAAGTGTTGACGAGGCATTCGTTACTATGGAATACGCATGAAACTAGTGCCAAGAATTCGTTTAACGCGATTGTTTATAAGCAACCTCCACTACTTGTGAATATAAGTTCATAACGATTAGGTGAAATTCACTTATATTCTAGCGTCATATTTATGCATGAAAATTAAGCGCGCATTCTTAATAAACATTCATAAATAAGTTATCAATCAAACGGTTAAACAAATTGAATCCACAACTTATGAAATTCCAACGAAAGTTAATCAATTCATATTGCAAATATAAACATAGTTTCGAATCACCCCCTAGCTAAAGGGGGTTTAATTCCTCATATCTTTGAAATCAAAGAAACGCCTAAACATTCCAACAACTCAAACTTGAATTGTATGAACGTTTAGGCACTCTTCTCTTCCATTCCTCATACGCACAAAACAAAGAGAATTAAAATGAAACATTGAAATCAAAGAATCACCTAAACATTCCAACAACTCAAACTTGAATTGTATGAACGTTTAGGCCCTCTTCTCTTCCTCTTCGTTGTAGCACAAGGTCTAAGGTGAGGTTTGGGGGATTATGGAAATGGATGAGGAGTGGTGTAGAAGTGGAAGGGGAATGGAAAAATGGTGTTTGGATTATAAGGGGAGAGATGGGAAGCTCACGGCTAGGGAAGGGAGAATGTGTTTGTAATGTGTTGTGTATGAAAATGAGATGTCCATGAATGAATGAATGCAAGGGTATTTATAGGAGTAGTGGAGGGAACATATGGCTATGTCATTTGTAGGTGAAGTAGGTGGATGTTGTAGGTGAAGTAGGTGGATGTTGTAGGTGAGTAGGTGGATGTTGTAGGTGAAGTAGGTGGATGTTGTAGGTGATTATGAGTGATAAGTGATAAGTGTATGATATGTTAAGTGATAAGTGAATGATTATGATAAGTGATAAATGAATGTATGATATGATAAGTGGTGAATGATAAGTGGTAGTGTTTAAGTATTTAAAATAGGGAACAAAGCCCTTCCTTGCATGGCAAGGAAGGGAGACACAAGGAAACACACGACAATGTCCTAAGGTTGCTAGGAATGTTGTTTTTGTGTTCTAAAATGCGTAGGAGTTTTCAATGATGCTCAAACATGAGGTCTTTTTAGGATTTAACTTTCCTACTTCAAGTCTTCAATTTCGTCCATCCTTTTGGCTCCAAGCATATGATATCCATTCCAATCTCTAATTTGCTCCAAAAGGCTCCAAAAGGCATCCTTTTGCATACTTTGCCCTTAGAACCTGAAAACACACAAAAGAAGCATAAAGAACTAAAATAATTAAAGAAACATAACGTAAATGTACGAGAACAAGCCATTTAAGTCGCATAAATATGCTCCTATCACGTTCCAAGCCCAATTTTGCTCCAAAAGGCTCCAAAATGCACCTTATTGCTTCATAAGACTTATGAACCTACAAACACATGATAATAGCTCAAAATACTAAAATAACTATGAACTAACAACATAAACGTAAGAAAACAAGCTAAATAAGTCGCCTAAATATGCTCTTATCATTCGTCACCTTGAAACTGTGAACCAACATTTTGGTATAAAGGTATCACTCCCAGATACTAGCACCTGTATCCGGTATCAGAAATCATACCGCTTGAATACTGGTTGACAGTACTTGGATATCAGACACTATTGTCAATTAGTAATGCCACCATTGGCGGATTACAGATTATAGCCCGCTCGGGTGGGTGGTTTTTAGACGATTGATAAGGAACTAGTCCTGTGAGGGGGTTCCATAATTCTAGGGGAAATACTCACTACTTCAAAGATTATATTCTAATCATAGGTATAACAACTCGTACTTCAGTGCCTATACTGATCGAAATAACGAGTACATCACCAAAAGAAATATGGAAACTACTATTGGTTAAGATGTCCTAAAGCTGGAAAGAAAATTTTACTAATAATCTACTTTAGAATGGGCTTAAACTAAAGTCGATCTTTCTCTTGAAGATCGGAAATGATAACTAGTGCGTTTAAGAAGATTAGTGCTATTGGGAACCAAAAGTGACTGTCCCCCAGATGTTTCTTTTGTCGAGTGCTACCACTTGAGCACCAGGTTGTTGCTCAAGATAAATTTTGGAATCTTGACGAAGTAATTTCATAGGAATCCTAATAGATGATATGCTAACGGGTACTACCAAGGAATGAAAATCAGTTCTAGTTTCCTATCTCGAAAAGGTTGGTAATGATAGAGCGAAAATAATGATGGGATTGATTTATAGATCCCTGGTGATACACCGTTATCGATACATTAGCCCTGCTTTAGGGCCAACAACTTGTCTCAAATCTACATCTTTCCTTGGTTGGGAAGTTCGTCGCTTTAAGTCTAAAAGCGTTCGCCAAAGTGACCTTCTAAAAGGTCGACAAGTCGACAAAATTGCCCAAAACTTAGGAAAAGCTAACATATTTTTCATATTAGACGAGGTGGCAAGATTCAAACATTAGGCTCAAGAACCGAGAATGCTTACATCACGCGTGAGATGAATGCAATATTGCCTAACTTATGGTCTGATACCAAACTGACACACCCCAACCCGGGATGTCCACTAGGACTCCGAATCAAGCTGTGTTGGCCAACACATGGAAGGTGACAAAGCCATAAAGTGTATTGATGTGGAAGATGTGAATAAATTTAAACCTAAAAGTGCCTAAGTACAAGAGTGCGCAGTGAGCAGGTATGAACCCATTTCACATATGATGACAGAGCATAAGCACAGTATAGTAAAATAGGATGAGAATTATATCATTGATGGTAATCGTCTACCCCAAGATTTGCTAATAATCCTCATCGATATGAAAACACTGCTACTAGAACCTAGAGGGGCGAAAAACAAAGGTGAGTGGGCCTGAAAATAAAGTTTTAATAAAAATTATTTGAAACCGTTATAACCCCTTGCCGTAAAACCTGTATAATTTCCAAAAAATTAATAATACTACGCAAGTACGAAAATGAATGCATAAGGGCAGTGGAAACAGAAGCATGCCATGTCATAATATCTTAGTAATAATAAATGTAAGTCCGGTGTGAAATCATTCTAAACTAGCATGCCAGTCGGAGTCACCTTAATGTGACTTGTACGACTGGACCTATTGCTCGTCAGTCTATGCTAGCACACGAGTCGGAGTCACCTAGTGTAACTTGTACGACAGGTTGGGTGTAAATATGTACGCTCTAGTGCTATGATCACATGAAAGCTAGCGCTATGCGCGAGTCACTTACGAGTCGAAGTCGCCTAATGCGACTTGTACAACAGGCTAGCACCTAACTTGGATCCACAGCGAGCACACGGTGCAGGAGGTGAACAATCATGTGAAGGCTGTGCCTTGGCCCGGGGCCGGAGCACTAACACTGGGGTGTAGCAATGATGAGCTCTAAACGAATATATGGATGCTCATATAATTAAACCATTTCAATCACATAATAACTCACCTGAACTTATCTGTGCCTCTGTAGGATCATTTGGCATAACCACAAATCTCATCACAATGAAATATTTAAATATAACACATTTAAATTATGGTATGCTATGCATAATCAATTTAAAACATTTTTTGGTAAACCATAAGGTATATATATATACACAATATAAAAAGGAAAATGATCCACTCACCTAAGGTCTGTGCTACAACTCCCTACCATGAATACTGAGGTGTCATGAACGATCGGCGTCTAGAACAATTATCAAATCATGTCTCAGAATGCTTATCAATATAACACATAACTTACATATCCTATTCGGGAAGATCTGTACGTCGGATTCCCGATCTGTAAGTTTCTAATATCCTCAAATATTACATATTATAACATATTAAAGTTTGGTGACAATCCAACGGTCGGATCGTCAATTGCTATAATAATTAAGCGGCGGACCTTAATGGAACTAGGTTCAAACGTTGGAAATTCGTCAATCGGACTTCACGTATGGAATTGGAGAATAAAATTTAGCCTAGGAAGATCAGGGGATGCCTCAGCCCACACGCCGCTGTACACGGTGGTCGGTCACCCCGACTTACCGGAAAAATTAACTATTTCTAAAAATTCTCAAACTTCACAGAAAGGAAGATCTCAATTAGTAGAACAAGTTTTATACCTGTGGCCAAGTCCAATTTGCCCGGGAAAAGCCTCAAATCACCATGAGCTCGCCGGGACCCTAGAATTTGGATGTTTCTTGATTCATCCTCAAATCGACTCCAACGCTCCAACCAATGATTGGGCATTGCTCCTGAGCTTAAAGGTATTACATTAGTGGTGGAAATTGAGAGGAATTGCTTCACAAATGGTGGTTCAAAGCCGAGACCCACTTGGACCCGTCGGTGGGTTTTCTCACCACATCGGGGCTAAAATTCGTCGGGTTTGGTTAGAATTAGGTGATGGGTGTTGTGGTGAGGTCTGGTGGTAATGGAAGATTGCAGAAGGCCGGAAAATTGGACAAAAAATCGTCGGAAAACTCCAAGGAAGTTGGGTCATCGTGTGGGTCAAGGGGAACTCGACCGATTCCCTCCATCTCCATTTCCTTCCTTTCCCTTCTTGGTCTCTCTTCTCATTGGTCACTCACTTCTCTCTTTTCTCTCGATTGGGCAGCGCCCATCCTCCTTCCTCTCCTTTATCTTTCACCTCCACCGCCCAACTTTTCTTCCCTTTAATCTGGGCCACACACGCGGCTTTCTAGATTTTGCTCCAAAAATCTTGTGCATTCCAGAAATATAATAAATTTACAGTTTTGCCCTTGACTTCATTTGTTAATAACTCCTTCATTATAACTCCAAATTACATTCCGTTTGCACCCACGAGTTTGTAGCGAAAAGCACTACGAGGATTCACCAAGAAAACGAACCTTATGTGACATGACAAGATGGTCAACAAAAGTCAACGTCTTTACCTTGAAGGGCATTTCCGTAAATTCACATTTAAAAATTATAAAGACTATAATTTTTGGGGACAGGTTACATTCATCCTAAGTGAAATTAGAATTATTATCAACAAGAAGCTTTCAACAATTTAAGGGACAAACCTCCACCCAAAATTGCATCAAATTACTTTTCTAAATATCCTAATGGCGATCAAGCATAAAAAAAATAGATAGTTTCAAGCGGTGATTAAGAATTCAAAACCTGCATGGATAGTATTGTAAGTAAATTGAAAGGAAGCTACATATTCTTGTTAAGACTAGTGGTCTCGCCCTAGCAAAAGGGATTAGTTACGCACAATTATAAAGAAAAATATCTTTAAGAACATGGATGAAAAAAAAAAAAAAAATCTTGTAAATAAACTTGAATTGTCAAAAGCTCTCTAAGCCGAATTCTCCAAAGTAGTGTGTTCTAAATCCTAATGGTTAAATAGCCTTATTTATACTACTACAAAATAAAACCCTTACTAGTAAAGGTGTTCTAAAAACTAGGAAACATAATAAGTTAAGAGAAATTGGGAAGCACAATCCTAATCAATAATGGGAAATCATCCCAGCACAAAGCAGCCATGTTCTGCACCAAAAACACCTCCAAAATAGTCCAAAGACAGCTTATTATAAAGTTTGAGATGTTTTGAGCATATCTTTAAGTTGGTCCGAACCAAAAAAATGTCATCTTAGATGCCAAAAAGCCCAAATAAGCCCAAAATCGTCACTTTGACAGCACTGCACGCTGGTCCTTTATTTTATTGTCATAAATTATCCGCATGGTAGAAAACTCTGAAAATTTGACATAAACACGTTAGAGACTCACAAACATCCTCCAATTCGAATCACTCCAAAATTTTTCCGTTTGATCACTTTTTGCTCAAGAGGAAATTGAATGTTCTACATTGAAAATATAAATCAAAATATCAAAATTTCACCAAAGTAAATTCCAAAACATACTAAGAATAAAATTAAATATATAGTTTAATATCGACTTATCAAAAACTCAAAGAACCTTCTCCTCTCTTGCAAGAAATAATTTGCCAAAGCCAACAAGGATTCCCTATAAAATCAATACAGGAAACAAAATGTATTTACTTGTCTGGTGGGAAATCATTTCGAATTGTATAATACAATTCAATTTCAACTAAGGGCTAGAACATTCCTCTTTCAATAATACTTTTCTATACCAATTGAATCTAATATAGCGCGGGCCTAAAACTTTTTAATCTCATACACATATTCTTAAATTGAGAACAGAGAAGCTGTCTACATTTTGTGTTGTATTGCAGGTTCGTTTGTCGGTCTATGATCATACTTTCAGTACGCTTCTAACAGTACTAAAAAGGTTGCTTTTGTGGCAAAACTTCTCCCAACGAAATGTTATTTTCAGGAAAGGTTATTTATGCCGGTGAAATTCAGTTTTATCGAAATTTAACCTTAGCCGGTAGTATATACTATTGCTATGTATACATCAAGTTGATAAATAGGCATGTGGTTAAATGAGCCTGCATAACTGTTTGCACTGCTGCAGTTTAGTCTCTCTTTTTTTACCCGATACTGCAGTTTATAGTCAGATGCACGCAGAAAACCATTTTTATTTTATATTTTATTTTATTTAGGTGAAAAAACATGCAGAAATCTTTCTCTCTTTAAGACATGCAGCTAGACTGTAGCAGACAGATACTTGGTGCTGGTGACGGTGGATGTGATTATATTCGGAAGCAAGTTCACGAGAGGGATAAGATTATATATAAAGTACGTTTTAGTCGTATTCATTAGTTTATAATTAGTAATTTGGCGTTTCTGACTAATCTAATAATAGAAGTCACGGACTCGATCATTTTGGAAAAGCCAAATTTACCGGTAGTGCTATAATCGCCATCTGCATGCAAGTCTAAATAAATCTAACCCTGCTCTGATCGCGTAAGACATGATAATTAATTAATACTGGTTAATTAGGGCCTTTTATTTGTCATTTATTCAAGATTAATACAAGTATATTTTAATTGGTGCGATGTATTAATTAATTAACCAAGAAAACATCCAACCTCCAGCGGGGTATTGTCGCCCAAATCTTTTTAATTTGAATTAATTTGGCTTCATGCATACATCATCCAGGGGTTATGTCGACAGCTCTTGTTATCTTGAGTGCAGATCGATATACTAGTACACATGTGACGCGGGGCGGCAAATGTATGGAGATGAAAGGATGATCAATCGCAAGAAAGAATATTTTGAGGAGTAGTTCAACTGTCTCTCTGCATACAAAGCATTACGGAAAGCTAGGATGAGTTGCTCAGGCACATGCAGATGACCATAAGAATAATGCGTATAAGACACACAATAAACGGTATACCACAATTTTCTTTTTTATATTTGTTCACTCAACTTTAAAAAAAATATAATAAAGCGCCGACTGGAAAAAAAAAAAAAAAAAAAAAAAAAAAAAGGAGAAGCAAGGGACAAATTTAGCTAGTAAATTTATTAACTTTGCAACATGTTTTTTGACCCGTTTAATAGTCATTTTATTTACAAACCTAGAATTTGGGGATTTCTTGATTTGTTGTTGAATTCTTGTTGTCTCTGGTTGATAATCAATTACAGTACTTGTTAAATGTTGAAATCTGTGATTGTTATTGTGTAGTGGATCGCTATATGCGATTACTTAGTCCTTAAGTTGTTGATCTCTGTGAAGCATTGTATTGCTGGAAGTCATGGTGAATTCTACTCAATTAGCTATTACACAATCTCTGATTTCGTCTTTGATTTCAAGTGTTGGTAATACTGTTACTGTTAAACTGGATGATTCGAACTATGTTACTTGAAATTTTCAAACAGATCTTCTTCTTAAGGGAAATGATATTACTGGTTTTGTTAATGTTCATTTGCCATGTCCTAACCAATTTGAGGATTCAGATTCCGATGAGAAAATTGTTGATGATAATCAACAATGACTTATGCTTATAAAGTT
The DNA here is from genome assembly GCF_041283825.1 of Pyrus communis. NCBI lineage: Eukaryota > Viridiplantae > Streptophyta > Magnoliopsida > Rosales > Rosaceae > Pyrus > Pyrus communis. The sequence continues at coordinate 18,423,661 of NC_142570.1, read as the reverse complement.
TGGAAAATTTAGGATATGGCTTTGATGACATTAATTTCCGCAACTTTATCTCCATCTGCACTTTCTTGTATTATTAGATGTAAGAGTTCTCAAGAAATGTGGACAAATTTGCTTGAAACATACTCTACTGTTACTTGCACTAGTATTGTCCAACTGAAAATTGATCTTGATAGAAGCATATTTAGGCGACTTACTTAGCTTGTTTTCGTGCATTTATATTGTTAATGCATAGTTGTTTTAGTCGTTTAAGCCATTTTCGTGTGTTTTTAGGTTCATATGGCTAAGGAAGCAAAAAGATGCATTTTGGAGCATTTTGGAGCAAAATTGGACTTGGAATGGATAGCTTATGTTTGGAGCAAAAGGAATGGACGAAATTGAAGGATTCCTAATCCATTGCAGCCACATGCACCCATAATCATTCACACCTTGCAGCCACATGCATTCACATGCATAAATCAGCCACATGCATCTCCCATCACCATATCAGATTTCCATCATATTCACATGCATTCCATCCTTTAAAACATTGCACATGCACTCCCTTTAATTAATTAAGCCACATGCACTCCCATCCATTTCATCATTGCAGCCAACACATGCTTTCACATGCATTTTCAGATTGTCCCCTTGCACATGCAGCCACATATTCATTACACATGCAATTCCAACCCACATGCATCCTTTAATCATTCAAACATGCAGCCACATTCCCTCCTAGCTGTCATGTTCCCCCCATTTCACCTATAAATAAGCATCCATTGCATTCATTCTCATTCATTCTTCCACACACTCTTCCATATCCAGAAATTAGTCAAAACCACTCCACACCCTTGCAGCAGCCACCAAAACACTTTTCTCCTCCATTGCAGCCACTCCAACCACTCCCCATCCATTCATACACAAAACCTATCATTCTACATCATCGATAATCCCCAAAACTCACCTTAGACCTTGTACTACAACAACGAGGAAGAGAAGAGTGCCTAAACGTTCATACAATTCAAGTTTGAGTTGTTGGAATGTTTAGGTGTTTCTTTGATTTCAATGTTTAATTTCAATACTCTTTGTTTTGTACGAATGAGGAATGGAAGAGAAGAGGGCCTAAACGTTCATACAATTCAAGTTTGAGTTGTTGGAATGTTTAGGTGTTTCTTTGATTCTCTTTGTTTTGTACGTATGAGGAACTAAACCCCCCTTGGCTAGGGGGGAATTCGAAATATATGTTTATGCTTGCATTTTGATTTGATTACTTCTAATTGCGTTTCATAAGTTGTGGATTCAATTTGTTTAACTGTTTGATTGATAACTTATTTATGTATGTTTATTGAGAGTGCACGCTTAATTTTCATGCATGAATATGACGCTAGAATATAAGTGAGTTTCACCTAATAGTTACGAACTTATATTCACAAGTAGTGGAGGTTGCTTATAAACAATCGCGTTAAATGAATTCTTGGCATAAGTTTCATGCGTATTCCATAGTAACGAATGCCTCGTCGATGTTTATGATTTCCGTTGAACTTAATGATCTTTGTTGAATGTCTCTATCATGCGTATTCCATAGTTAGGGACTTTGATTAGGAATAATTTGGTTGTAATGCGTATTCCATTCAATCCAATGAATCTAGGGAAATCTGAAAGTTAATTTAAGCGGACCTAATTAACTTGGAGCGTTGAGAAGTCATGGTTTATTGAAATGCAATTGGAAATCATTTTATTATGCAAGTGTAACATGTATGGAGATGAACCCCTTAGCTATTCTATCATCCATTCATTCCATTTCATCAATTTCATATTTACATTCTGTTTTAAGTTTAATTTGTTCATTTAATTTAATTTCGTATAAACCTCAATCCCCCTTTACTTTAATGTCCAATTTAGTTAGAAAGTGTCTTAGTTTATGTTTCTAAGTGTTTTGATTCTATTTATTACACAAATTCGTCCAAATTCACCAAAGTGCTCAAAACTACCCAGAAAGTGTTTTTAAGGCAGTTTTGAGTGTTTTGGGTGATGTTTGAGTCTTTTGGTTTGTTTTAGTGTTTTAAAGTTTAGTTTTGCATTCTTTGAGTCTAGTATAGTGTTTTAAACTTTATTTTACGTTTTTGAGTCAGTTTCCAAGTGATTTGCAATCCCTCCTAATCCCCGGTTAAGAACAATCCCTACTTATACTTATACTACAATTGACAAAAAAAGGGTTTAATTTGTGTGCGTATAAATCTCGCATCAGATCTTCAAAACATCAAGAAAGGATCAGAATCCATAGATCAGTATCTTCAGATGATTAAGGATTCTAGAGACCAAGTTGCTGCTGCAGGTGTACTTATTTCTAATGAAGATATTGTGATAGTTGCTCTGAGAGGCCTTCCCACTGAATACAACACTATCAAAGGTGTTATTAGAGGGAGAGAGAATCTTGTCTCACTTAAGGAACTTCGATCTCAACTTAAAGCTGAAGAAACTAATCTTGAAGAAGCTACAAAACAAATTCCACTAATGGCTGCCATGTATCTCAAGTTAAGGAACTTCTATGAGTTTGTAACCAGTTCCACAACTGCTTCCTCAGGGTTTTCAGCAATAGCGTCTTCCTTACATGCCTAACTCTCCAGCTACCTTTGTTTCTCAAGGGTCTGGTTCTTACAATAATTTCAGAGGAAATAATTTCAAACCAAAAGGAAAATGGAAAAGATTTTACCCTTATAACAATAATGGATATCAATTCAATGGATCTAACTCTCAGTCATTTCAGCAGCTTACTTTTTCACAGTCTCAACCAATTTATCTGTACTCAGATCAACAACAATTTGTGTCTCGAAACTATAATCCTATACAGGTTTGTCAAATCTGTGATATGAAAGGACATTCTGCATTGACTTGCTTTCATAGGAAATGCCACACTGCTGCTACTTGTTTTGACAGAAGCAATCCTCAATTGGAGTTTCAATCTTTGCCCATGCCTTCATCTCAGGGAAATCAGTCTTCTTAAGGGTATCAATCTAATTAGGGCTTTCAACCTAATTAGGGTTATTAGTTCTCTCAAGGATATTAGTCTTCTCAGGGGTCTCATTCTTCTTAGGGGTACCAGTTCCAACAATTTCCTTTTCCTATGGTGGTTCCTTCTAGTTCTATTAATCATATGGCTATGCAAGCAAAGATTGGTCCATCACCCTCAACTTTACATCAAGAGTTTTGGCTTTTAGACTCTAAGGCTACAAATAACATGACCTTTGATATTTCCAACTTGCAGATGGCAGCACCATATCCTTCATCTGAGACAGTGACAACTGCTAATGGTGAAGGTTTGATTATCAAACATGTTGGCATGCTTGTCTTAATACTCCATCACAAAGTTTTAGATTAAATCATGTATTGCATGTGCCTAAATTGTCTCAACACCTATTGTCTTTGAATCAGTTATGTGGAGGCAATAAGTGTAGGTGCATTGTTGATGAATCTTCTCTCTGTATACAAGACAAGGTCACAAGGAAAATGCTTTACCAAGGATAAAGTAACAATGTTGTGTATCCTCTACCCGTGCTTAAGTCTTAAAGGTCTTCTTTTACTCCTTCTTCATCTCCAATTGTTTTTGTTGGCCAAAAAGTGTCTTCTGGGCTATGGCATTGTAGGCTAGGATATCTTGCACAATTAGTTACTAGAGCATCTCTTAAGAAATCAAACATTTTGTTTCAATGTAATTCAAACTTTCACACTTGTATTGCTTGCAAGGCAAGTTCACCAAGTTATCTTTCCCATTGTTGCCTCAAAATATGTGATACCATTTTTGAAGTGTTACATAACGATGTTTGGGGTCCAGCACCTAGTATGTCTATAAAAGGATATAAGTACTATGTTTCCATTATAGATGAGTGTACTAGGTATACTTAGATATTTCCTATAATGAATAGAGTTGCATTTTTCAATATCTTTGTTCATTTTCTTGCCTATCTTAAGACTCGATTTGCTGCTCGTGTTATGATTTTGCAAAGTGATGGCGGTGGGAAATGTATCAATGGTTAGTTTCAACAGTTTCTTAGGGGACAAAGCATCATTCACCATAAATCTTTGCCCATATACTCCAGAATAGAATAGCTTAGTTAAAAGGAAGAATAGACACATTGTAGAGACAACTGTGGAGCAAAAAATAATAAAGAAAATTACGAAGGCGACATGTGGACTTTTGGGTGAAAAGGACAAAATTATCCTTGAGGCACACCAGGATTCCCACTCACATGCAATGGACAATAACGACTCAATGAAGGTCGAAGGTGATCAAAATGGTATTTATTCAAAACCCTCTCATCACTCCTCATCAAATCCTCACCCACAAGGTAACTCCTAATTATTCATTTCAAATTGGGATTAATTACCAAATTAATTGCAAGATATTATTTGACGTAATATTTTGCAATTATATTCAAATTACCACCATAAGTGTAACATCCCACTTCGCCCAGGGAAGTGGATCCTAAAAGCCTTATATGTACATGCCTACCTCTATATAGCACGAGGCCTTTAGGGAGCTCACTGACTTCGGGTTCCATCGGAACTACAAAGTTAAGCGAGTAGCGCGAAAGCAATCCCATGATGGGTGAACCACTGGGAAGTTCTTGTGTGAGTTCCCAGAAACAAAACTGTGAGGGCATGGTCGCGGCCCAAAGCAGACAATATCGTGCTACGGTGGAGTCGAGCCCGGGATATGGTGGGGGCCCGGGTCGGGATGTGACAATTTGGTATCAAAGCTAATCCTTTGCCGGATGTGTGCCCACAAGGACGTCGGGCCCTAAGGAGGGTGGATTGTACCATCCCACATCATCCAGGGGAGTAGATCATGTAAGCCTTATATGTACATGCCCACCTCCATATAGCACGGGGCCTTTCGGGAGCTCACTGACTTCAGGCTCTATTGGAACTCCGAAGTTAAGCAAGTAGTGCGCGAAAGCAATCCCATGATGGGTGACCCACTAAGAAGTTCTCGTGTGAGTTCCCAGAAATAAAACCGTGAAGGCGTGGTCGGGGTCCAAAGTGGACAATATCATGCTACGGTGGAGTCGAGCTCGGGATATGGTGGAGGCCCAGGCCGAGATGTGACAATAAGTGGCTGGTCCCTATTTCTCCAAATAGGGTTGGCCACACCCTTTTATATAGCCTAATTTGTCTCCAAAAAGCTAAGCCCAATCTTTCTCTAAAATTCCCTAAACACTTTATCTCTCAATTCTATCTTTGGGATCAAAGATTTTTCGGCCAAAGCCCCTAATTCATCATGGGCGCGTGAGGCCCTTACCCTTGATCTTAGGTGTTAATTATTTTGCAGGTGCATTTTCACCAAAGGAAAAAAAAGGCAGAAATTTGCATCCACATATTGGTGGCTTCATTGAGATTCTTGGTTCACACGTTCGAAGAAGACTCTCGCATTCAAGGTTTCTAATTTTTTGTTCATTCGTAGATTTTTCGTACGTTGTCATTCCTAGAATTTTTTTTATACAAAAATTCTTTGAATAAACGTAAAATAAAAATATAATGACAAGAGATTCGGAAACCATGACGAATACAAATTACAACGTTCAAGAATTTGGACCACGACCATCCACGAGGCTCAACGTGACGATGAGTGGAGTGGCACCACCCCCACAGCGCACCACCGTGGCAACTGTCATGGCAACCACCACAGCAGCCACCACCATGACAACCTTTGGCAAGCCTATAAACTACGATGAGCAATAAGCCAAAGCGCCAAAAGCAGCCTAAGCTACTGCCCTAGCAGCGCGAGCACAAGTGCAACGCATGACCCAGGACATGGAGGCTCAAGCCATGCCAAAGATAGCCTAACACCTCACGCCTCTCTAAACCACACAGGACCAAGCTCAGGATGAGTTAACCTGAGTCATGACCCGGCACGAGCCCAACGCGCATTCGAGACCAACCTAGGCCCAACTCCTACGTTTACAGTATGTGGAGCAACCCACTCTTGTGGCCTAGCCCACTGTTGTGGCTTCCCAAATAGCCCAAAACGGTCCAAGAACGGGTCAACCATCCCGGCTTTATATTTTTGGACTGACGATTGAATCAGGGGCATTTTCACCCTATTTCTCCACATATTTGACATTTCCCAACTCAAATCTTCTAATCTAAATGGTGAACAACACTTGTCCGGACAAGTCATAGAGTTGACAAGCGCCCTTGTACAGTAGACAAACTTAGTCAATCAATTTTTGCAACGCACTGAGATGCAACGTGCCCTAGACGAGGTGTCCCAAAGTAGGAAAAAGGCAGACGAAGAACCTCTCTAGCAGCATCTCGGCAAGCAGCCACTCAACCAGCCACAAACGGAGCGTCCTACAGTGTACACTCTTGATTGGGCCCTTGAGATAGTGTATAGTCTCGTCTTAGGCCCATGGACAAGCATACACTCACAGTGAGGACCACACTTCGATAATTAACATAAGCAACCTCTCAAGCGAAGTGTTCATTCGTGGCTAGGTTCGCAAGGAGCACTTTTCACCTTACATCGAAGTAAGTAGCACGATGGATGAAGATAAGCAGTCACTCAATCCGGCTTAAGTTCAACAAGCAGCTTATGAGGAATTCCCTCGTCTCCTAGAAATGAACCGCATGCACTGCCATGACATATACGAGCCAAGAACATAGAAGAGCAGCCTAGGCCAGCACATAAATGAATGAAATTTTTTGTCCTTGCTAAGAACATGTGAGAACATTTGAAAACATAAGCAAACTAATAACACTTTAAAGTAGGATTGCATTCAAAAACAATTCTAAAATCCAGGACTTTCAAAGCCTAGTGAATGGTGAACCACAAGACTCTTTAACAACATTATAGAGAAGAAAAGATTTTGAGATTCATTACCCTTGAAGTACAATACTCTTAATCACATTGTTTGAGTGATAGTTTGTTTCATGTCTACTATCCAATGTGATACTTCTCTATATGATTCAATTGAATATGATTTGAAACAAACTTCCTAAGTCATATTCAAATACTTTGGCCAAAGATTCCTGAATCATATCTCAGAGTATTCTCCGTCTGCCATAGAAGGTTAGAGATCCCTTGTTGTGCATTCATATGCCTACATGACTAGATTGCCTGATCCCAACAATGTCGTGGACACTCTCAATGGAATGCCTTTGACATGATCAAAGATCAATGACCTAACCATTCGACATCTATGATGCCTCAGGTCAAAGGACTACTTTGCATATTGCAACTTATGAGTTCTTACATGACATGTATGTTTGAACTCTCTTTTGATCGTTGTTTAGTGTACTCGATTACCTTTTGAGCACCTATGTGTATGTCTCAGTGTCCAACACTAAATGGCTTGAGACTAGTCATTCTCACGCTTAAGTTAACATAACACATACTAACCTTAGCGGATTGTCAATGCCCAATTGGCAATGCTATGGCTAGGAACGTGTGAGGAATGAGCATAAGAGAAAGGTCTTGTTAATCTAATTTACTTAGATCAATTCTCTCTTAGATTAAATACATTCCTTGGATTTCCTTATTGCTTAAACACATAATACAATAAATAGTGATTAACAATAAGCTTTGCCCTTCATTAAACATATAATAGTTTAACACAATACGTATTCCAAAAGCTATTACATCAAGTGAGTGGCTTTATGGGCATACTTCCAATAGTAAAGGCCAGGGTAGCTGAGAGCTCCGCTACCCCAACAAAGGAAAATTCAGGATGAAGTAGAGTGGCTCTTGACTGAGCAATTGCGTGACTTCTAGCGCAATGAGGTCACCGATGAGGCGCTAAGACGGAACATGACCAACATGAGTAGGTCACCCTTCATGGACGAGATCGAGCAGGCAAAGCCTCCATGTAAGTTTAGCATGCCACATCTCACATCCTTCAAAGTAAATGGAGACCTGGAGTGACACTTGAAGCACTACTGAAGCATAATAGTCTTTTACCAGAACAACGATGCTTTTATGTGCAAGATATTCACCACCACTTTACAAGGCGAGGAGCAAGATTGGTTCCACACCCTACCACCACAATCCATCTAGAGTTTTGATGAACTTTCCTTCGTTTTCACAAAAGAATACTTATCCTACCGCCCAATCAAAAAGAAGTCCGATCATTTGTTCAATGTGAAGAAAAATCCAAACAAGTAGCTCCATGACTACAGAAGAGGTCCAAAGCAGACAACTCGATAGCAAGTACAACCTTCCAAAAAAGGCACCCAGCTGACCACCTATTGTTTGAAGAATTGATCATGAAAGAAGATCTAACATGGGCAGACTCTTTCGCTCTACTAGAGAAGCATGCACTTTGGGGCAAGGCTTGGCAAGCAGACAAGGCACCCGAGCAGCCTCGAAAAAAAAAGGAAGTAGCTCAAAAGAAGGAAGACGGAAAACAGACAACAATAAAAGTAGGCATGGGACCAAGCAAAGGGACCGATCGTTGACTAAAGGAGGCCCGACACCCAAGAACTATTCTAAGTTCTTGATCTCGATCCACCAAATCCTTCGCAACATCAAGAGCGAACCATGGTTCAAGCTGCCGAAACAATTAAAAGGAGATACTTCCAAGTTAGACCACACTAGATACTGTACATTCCATTGAGGTCCAGGTCACACAATGGACAACTGCCACACATGGAAGAATTACCTAGAGAAGCTTGTGAAGGAAGGCAAGGTCGACAAATACTTAGATAAGCCAGCTGTGCAGCCTATAAGGAACGCAGATGTCGATAAAGAGCCGCCCATAAAGACGATTTGGATTAATGGCATCTTCGCTGAATCTGAGCATTTGGGGGCCATCAATAATTATAAGATGAGGAAGATCCAGTAGGCTCTGCTAGTCTCATAGGTCCAGGCAATCAATACCTAACTTTGACCCATCATTGGCTTTACCGAGAAGGATGCCGAAGACATTAATTTCCCACATGATGACGCATTCATGGTATTTGTCCAACTAGCTCATGCTATAGTCGTCAACATGATGGTTGACAACAAAAGTGCAGTAAACCTGTGTCAGCTCTCAGTAATTCAGAAGATGGGCTTGGAAAGCACAATTTTATGTTGAGCAGAGGTACTCAGCGAATTCAACGTACACATCTCGACTGCTATCGGCCACATCACAGTTGACGTGAAAACATAGCCAATTGTCTCAAAGCAGACGTTTATGATAGTAAGCAACCCGTCTTCCTACAATGGGATTCTAGGACAACCTTGGCTGATAAAGCTGGACGCCATCATTTCCGTCAAGTATCAAAAAACCTGATTTCGCATCCCAGGAGGAGGAGTCGGAGTCGTTGAAATTAAGTATAACTGTATCGAATCTCGACGATGCACTGTGCAAGTACTGAAGGAGTAAAAAAATAATACCATTACCTTCGTAGGGGTTACCGAGGTCGAAATGGACGACAAAGCTACTTAATAGCAATTACAACAGAGAGATCAAGAAGATGGCATCCAAATCAACACGCCAGTAGATGAGACGAGATGGAAACCAAAGAAGATGCTAAAAACATCATTCTTAATCACCAGCAACCGGAGAAGACTGCAAAAATCAGCTCATGTCTGAGCCCGAAGGAAAATGAGGAACTCACTATTTTACTTAGGGAAAATCATGACGTCTCCACGTGGTCACCTTCTGTTATGCCCGACATTAACCCCAAGATAACTTGCCACAAGCTGTACGTTGACCCCGCTGCCAAACAGGGGATCCAAAAGAGAAGACATTTCACACCCGAGTGGGTGGCAATCATCGAAGTGGAAATTGACAAAGGGATAAACAATTCTATGGATTTTCATGGATTTTCATTTCATTTAGTTGCATCTATATCAATTCTATGGATACAAAAACCAAATGACAATGTTGCATTCAAATTTAATTAGTTAAAGCATTAATTAATTAAAGAAAGGGTGATTATGAACCTAAGCCTACAATAATTGAGCTATGTGAAAGGCCGTCTCTCAAATTTGTTTGAACCATGAGAATGTGTAGATTAGATTTTGGTTGTAATTTGATATGATCAAATGTTGTAAAAGAGCATAAGCTCTTCTTTACTTTAAAGTAATTTGTTTTGATCGAATGTTGTGCAAGAGCATAAGCTCTTCTTTACTTTAAAGTAATTTGTTTTGATCGAATGTTGTAAAAGAGCATAAGCACTTCTTTTCTTTTAAGTACTTCTTTCTTGTTTTATTTGATATGCATGAAATTGGAGTAGTACGGTCCAAAGCCCAATAAGAAAACAATGTCTTACTGTGATTAAACGCGTAACTAAAATCAATCACCATTCCTAGACCGATATCCAACACTAGGCCTGTGTTGGATCAAATCAAAGGTTCGTAGTCATCCTAAGGACCTAAGGCAACTATATAGTCCATCAATGAATGCAAAGCTTATGTTAGTAGTACCATATACTCTTGCTTTAAAAACTGTTTTACAAGCATAGTGGGAGTATCATAAACTACTAAATCAATCACATGGACCAATAGTTGTAATAGGACCAAATTGTTGTAATAAGGTTAAAATGCATGCTTATATGTGATGAGACCTAAAAACCCTCAACCAAACCTTTATTAAGTTGACAAGCATGAGAGTGCTTTGAACACTCTTTCATGGCCTTCCACTGTGGTAGGCTCCAATTGTTTGTGACTCATACATCGACTTCACCCTATCATGGGGGAGTACAAAGCATGTGCTTACACTCAAGAGGAGTTCTATACGCTTACATGATGTTGTGAAGGTAGGCAACGAGAATGGTCAACATCGTATCATGGTGAGGTTGTTCTTGAACCCCTACCCGAACATGCATGGTGGGAATGACTTAACTAAGTGCAATGGAGCCAACATCATATCATTGTAAGGCATCATTCTCTAGAGAGCAAATAAGATGGGTACTTACATAAGATGTAAATGAGTAACTGTACTCTCTTATTATTATTGATGCTAGCCAACATCATATCATTGTGAGGTGGGCTTAGTAATAGTGAGCCTCCCATACCCTACTAAGAGTTTCCTCCAAAACTCTCGAATTCCAATGAGGGATATGGAATTTGCCAAAAATAATGGGTGGTGCTATTTGATTTAAAGACCCAAACCAAACAGCTTAAAATCAATCAATTTATATTCGTTATGTATTTATTTACCGATATATTTGCAAATGTTATCCAAAACTTGACAACGAAAAAGCTGAAGGCTGTATTGATTTACCGATATATTTGCAAATGTTATCCAAAACTTGACAACGAAAAATCTGAAGGCTTTATTTTCTAGACTTGGTACCATAATCCCATAGATTGTCTTGAATGGATTGTATATGTACTTAAGTAGTCTCATCCTCACAATCTTCCTATTGATAATGTATCATTGGAAGAACATGTTAGATAAGTCTATCATAAAGAGGACAACATTTTTTGTGTCGTAATTCTTCCATTACAAATCAGTGTATGTAGAAATAAGAGTTGCTTTGAACAACTCTTAGTTAACGCAAACAATAGTGATTGTTTCTTTGTTACATGAACAAGGAGCTTGAGAATTAAGCACAAGGGCATGGACACTTTATGTGCCATAATTCTTTGCTTGCAAATTGGTGTATGAAGAAATGAGAGTTGCCTTGAACAACTCTTGAAAGTTTGTAATCATGTTTAGAACATAATGGTTGATTGACAAAAATTGTCCATCAACATGGACTTATGATGATTTTGAATCATTAAGTGTTGAAGTGTTAAACCAGTTCAGGATATGGAAACTAGGCAAGGATTTCACCTTTAAGTCCCTATCCAAATTGTTCGCTAAGTTTATTGTAAACTATATAGTGAACAATAACCGCACTCTCTCCAAATCATTTGATGTGTATAACACAATTGAAATAAGTTTCAAGAGAGATAGTAGGAGTTTAAGGGACCATGACTATTGTAGTCAATGGAGAAGTCAAAAGAAGAAGGCGAAATAACTCAAAGGGAACAAACTTTCTTTATGAAATGATGGAAATTGGAAGGGGTATTTGCAAGAAATGTCTTGCAAGTGTCAAGAACACACATTTCGAAGGAGTTGTAAATTGTTCTTGAATAGTTCAAAACAGTTGGTTTTTCCACTTGAATGCTTGATTCCATATTAGTAACTATGTTTTACAATCATTGTAAAGGTGTGGCTAATAAGAAGTAGAAAATTAATGAGAGAAGAAAAAGTACTTCACATTCGAAATGTGAATAAATATAGATCTCTGCAAAAGCAGATAATACTTACTTCCTTATATGAACTACCATAGAAATTGGAAAAACAAAGATTGTCTTTACATTCCAATTTGGATAAGGAACTTAATTCCGTCACTATAAGAGATGGATGAATGTTTTGTTTGACAAAACATTGTTCTTTATTAATGAATAATTAGATTATTGTAATCTAATTGATTCTCTCTATAGTAGAGATGATGTAGTAGTGTTAACTGTTTAGAATATAACGATGCTTAAAACACAAAAGGTTGCAAGGTAGTGACTAATCCCACTTAGTTGTGACTTCTCTAAAGCATAAATTACAAGTTGGTCATAGATGGATGCTTTGGATCATTAGATCCAGATCCAATGCCTTCTTGTTAAAATTGTATGGAGGCGAAATATTCAAATCTTTATTCTTTTGAAAAGAAGAAAGAATCACAAAGTTGTTGAGGTTAATCCACTTAGAAGTTAGTGGCACTTGCCCACAACATAATACTACTCATGTTGTATGACATTCATCAAAGATCGCTCTCGGTTGGACTATCGTTCATTTTGAATAAACACAAGTCTAAATACTTTGCAAAAGGTTTCAAAGAATTCAAGAATGTAAGTTGATGAGTGAGCCGTCGAAAGTATTTACCTCCTTACATTTGATCCAAGGAAAAATAACACTTTAGAAGAGTTTCTTTGAAAGATATCAAGGAAAGTAGCATCATAAGATAATGGATTTCTCCATTGGAAGAAGAACGAACTCGAATAAGATATAGCTCGTTGGATGTTATCAATTACCCATATATAGGATGTAGTTGGAAAGAAAGACAAGTCTTAAGCATTTTAAGATTTGGGATTGTGTGCTAATAAGCAATATTTGTTTGAGAACAATCTTGTGAGATATCCTTAAATTAACCTTTGGATATCACTTCTATAAACCAACTAACAAATGTTATTTGTTGGGTAGTTCATTGTAATCCTACAATAGGATTTACCTAAGATAAAGCAAATGAACAAGAAATAGAACTCAAAGAATAGTTTCTTTGAGAGACAAGATGATAATCAACAAATATAACAACCTAGTTCCTACACCACTAGCTCCAAGGTGGTCGAGAAGTATCTATAAACCATCTCAATTGAATAGTTTGAACTTTATGACTATGTCATAGAGTTACACATCTTAATTCGAAAGAAATAAGAATGAAAATCTTATGACTACGTTGAGTGTATATACAACATATACTCAAGGAAATGGTATAATACCATTTGACCCGAAATAGTGAAACCTTCATAGCTAATTGGTGGCTTAAGGTGACTACAATCAACGAGATTGGTTGACTTGGAAGAAACCATCTTTGATGTAGTCTTTATTTCTATTAATATGAATTTTGCTAGCTACAACTAAACGGTGATTCAATGTTTGGACATAATATGGGTTTCCGAAACCATTATCAAGATAGTCTTGATAATATATGTCTAAGACTAGGAATCACGAGGCATGTAAGTTGTAGAGATCGATCCGTCATGAATCTTAGCAAGCGAGTGGGAGTTATAAGCAACTTATGAGAGAAAGATCAAATCGTTTGATTTCTCATAAAGATGTAAAGCAATCTTCTATTTATAGGTTTACAAAAGATTAGTGGGAGTTGATCATATTCCTAAATTTGAACATATATATGATATATTAATTTTGGAAATGAAAGGAATTCTTCTTAGTTAAAGTTGTGACTTTAAACATTCTATAATAGAATGTATATGGGAGACATAGTCTATATACATGGGATGGAAATCTATAATGATAGATTTCAAGATATAATTGGATTATCTTGATCCCTATCAATAGACAATAGATGTAGGAAGTTTTTCGAATGATAAACTTCAAATGAAAGGACAATTCCAATTAGACTGAGAAATTGCTCTTCTAAAAAGGGATGTACCCCTTCGACTCCTAGAGTAGTATAATGCATAAATAGAATCCATTATGCATACGCAAAAAGGTGATTTACGTATTTCATATTGTATGAAAAATTTTAATATGAGTTGTACCAAGATTTGGTACAAGACGATATCAATGGAAACGCAGGGTTAGAACCATGGCAACTATCAAGTGTGTCCTTAAGTGTTTAAGAAATACTAAAGGAATGATTCCTCAAGAATGAGGAAGAATTAGAGTAACCCAATGGAAGCGTAATGTATTAGATCATGAATCTAATATCGTATCCATCATTGGATGCCTCTTCATTACGAATGAAGAGATAATTGGATCTCTTTATTATGACTAAAGAGATATTTGGGTGGAAACGTTAAAAGTAATGACCTTAGTGTGTTCCATCATGCATGCAAAATATATCTCTATATAGAAGCTTGCAACAATGTTGTTTGGATGGGAAAGTGCATGTATGACCTTTCTATTCAGTTCTAACCAGAAAGTGTCTTTAGTGTACCCACACTACGACACTAATGGGGTGATAGCTGAAGCCAGGGAATCAAGGTCTCATCAAGATCTGAACATAAATGAGAGACTTAACACATGATTGAGAATCATGTATAATGGTGACGTCGTTATTCTCAAGGTTGCTTCTATGGATAACATATAGATATCCATTGTCTAGGCCTATTGCTTAGCCATTTTTGAAATGAATTCATAAGAGGTATCATCACTGATGACCAAGCTAATTGGCTTTAGTGCAAGTGGGAGATTGTTGGAAATGTGCCCTAAAGCCAATCATACGATGATACTTTACAAACATTTCACATGTTAAACTAATCTAGTTTAATATAAAGGGCAAAGATTATTGTTTAAAGCCGTCTCATATAAATGTTATATGCTTAAATGATAAGTCCAAGGAATATGTAATTGGGAGAATATGATTTAAAGAAGTTAGATTCATGAGACCATTCTCTTTCTTATACGTATCCTAAACGTTCCTAATCATAGGATTGCCAATTGGGCATTAACAGTCCGTTAAGATCAATACGTGTTATGTCTTCTCTTAAAGAGAGTGACTAGTCTCAAGTCATTGATGTAACTGACACCAAGACAAGCATGTAGGTGCTTAATAGAGAATGACTCCACTGAACGATATCAAGGAGGAGTTCCCGTACTCATGTCACATGAGAACTCATGGTTGGGATATGCAAAGTAGTCCTTTGACTTGAGGCATCATAGTTGTCTTGTGTTAAGTCCTTGATCTATGACTATGTCAAACTTACTCCATCAAAGGGTGTCCTCGTCATAGTTAGGGTTAAGCCACTTAGCCATGAAGGCAAGTGAATGCGCAACAAGAGATCTTTAACCTTCAAACCATTTGTGGGAGAATACTTTATGATATGATTAAGAATCTCTAGCCAGAGTATGAATGAGATTTAGGAAGTCGTTCCAAATCACATTCAAGATAATCATATAAGTAAAAGAATAACATTGGATAGTCGACATGAATGAACTATCAAACCAAATATGTGGTCAAGAGTATTGTACTATAGAAAGACTGTATTGCATTACAATCCCAAACTGAATAAGTTCTTCACCTCTTCTGATTAGCTTGGGTAGCCATGACATATTGCTAGGTGTCACTCATAGTTTGTGGAAGCCCTAAAGGTGTATAATCGCTAAAGGGAGAATTGAAAGTAAGTTTCAATTCACAATCGATTTGAAGAGTTCTATTCGCCCACTACCCCGCAAAAAGGAACCTAATGGATTGCACATCGTGTAAGGTAATGTTTGAAGGATTTAACGGAAATGAGTATGGATAATTAAATGGTTTAATTATTTTTGGCTAGGATTAATTAATATGTTAATTAATCAAACGAATAAGTTCGTTATAGACCTCGGGTTAATTTTGGGCCGCAATGCCCAATAGGATTTGAATGTCAAGCCCATTAACATAAATTGTATGGCAACTTATTGACTAATGACCCAAAAGGGCCCAAACAGCCCATAGCCTTAGGGAGGCCGGCCATATAGAGAAGGAAAGGGTTTATGGTTCTTTTAGTCACTTAATTGAAGGGACTATATAAATGACTTTATAACCACTTCATCATTAGGGTTTTCTAAGGGAAGAAAAGAGAACAACTCTCTCTCTTTTCTCTTTATAACAGCTAGCCACCATGGGAAAATTTACTAGCATCTAATTTTTCCATGGTCACTCGTCTTCTTCCTCACCCATCCTTGGTGTCAAAACTTAGAGGTCTCCAACTTTGGTGAGCTTTGGAGAACCCAATTCTTCCATCCATATCCAAGAAGACATGGAGCCAAGAAGCAAACTTCCTCCATCTAAATCCATGGGGCCAAGAAGCAAGGTGACAAAGGAAGAAGGCCCTCATATTGGTGAGTAACCTTTGCTAAGAAAAGAGGTGCTTCAAAGGTATAACGTTTCTCAATTCACTTTGTTTGGAGTTAAGTCTTGGTTCACCACAACCACTAGGCCTTGAATTTCATGGGTAAAGTTTTGTTTTTGAGTGCATACAAGCATGACTCCACCTTTTAATTGTTAATAGCATGCATAGATGTTGCTCAAATGAACTAGTTTTCACAAATATTTCCTTCATGCGCTATTGTTATTATTATGTTGAAGATGATTGAAAGTTTCTCTTGCTGACTCACCAAATGGCTAAGCGATTAGCGCAAAAACAGAAAGTCTCTTTTCTGACATCACTGTCATTATTGTGTTGAAGATGATTGAAAGACATCTCAACTCACTTAGATACATTACACAAAAAGTAAGCGACTCGTATGTGACCCATGCTTCCACAATTGATCATTTGGCCTTTGCCCTATTTCATCCAAACTCTTTTAACTCACCAAGAAGTCTATAAAAGAAAAAAGTTATGATACATATTATTTAATGTTATTTGATCCAGAATAAAAAAAAAAAAAAAAACATTGGTGGGCGTTAGCTTTCTATTGGATATTATCCATCGATAGTTGATTGCTCCAGCAAGTAATGCCTTATCTAGCAAGTGTACCATCACGTGAATCATACTAGCAAAAAAAGCTGGAGGAAAAATCTGTTAGAACTTGCATAGGATGTGCTCAATGTTGTTTGCTAACTTTTTAACATCCAACACACACAACAACCTTGCAGTCAACTGCACGAAAAATTTCGACAACAACATTATCAGTTTCACCACATCAAGAGCTAACATGGTTTGTATACCAACCAGAAGAAGGTGTTAGAGTAGTACATAACAATTATGGCTTTTTAATCCAAAAAATTTACCACCTTCAACGTTGACGCAACATGAGATATTGGAAGCATACCCATCTGAAAACTTTACAGAAGAAAGAAACTTTAAAAACTTTTTCTTCCCTTCTTGTTTAACTGTAAAAAACGGACGACCCTTTCTCATTGTGTCACTGTGTTTCTTCATCCACAAGAGTCGTCTTATGCGCATTTGTTCTAAATTGAGGCAAGTTTTGACATGTGTGTCCATTAATTTTTCCTCAATGTGTAGAATTGCACCCTTCCCCCAATGTATCACACACATTTTTTACAATATACATCACATCAAGGTTGTGTCTCCTTTTTAACTTTGACCAGTATGAGAGCTCAAATAACATACTCTTATGCGTCTAATTGAGATGTGTAATTAGTCTGGACATAATTAAAAATTTTCCAAATGGACCAAATTCCATACTATTTAACTAGGCCAAAATCTCATGCCCGATCATTCTCTGGGTCTTAGGCGAGTCTCTATTGTGCCATCTAGGCTTTAATGGAAGATAATACAACACCTTTTATGGAATCTTCGTCGTTCTATTCTGAGAAGTCATTTTATATCTTGGCTTACTGTACATATGGCATTTATCCAACTCCTTGTTCAACTTATAGAACCATATAAAATTATTTACGCATGTATGAATTTTTTTCATATCCCAATTCAAGATCATTCAACACCTTTTGTGCACTTTTATAATCTTTAAGCTAACAATTGCCCTTTGGAAGCATCCTCTTGAAAACTCCCATAAAGTAATCAAAACACTAATTTGACTTATGAAACTTGATTTTACCAAGCATCAACTCAACAATGGTCATAAGTACCAAAAGGTCTCCACACCATGGGTATAATTCTTGTTTGGCATTTTTTAATCGTCTTTCATACTTATCGAATGCTTCACTATCCATGGTGGGAGACACATCATCTTCCACTTGCTCATTGTCATTGGTTGAGGTGTATGGATACGTGTCATTTAGAATACCATGACTTGGTCATTAGCATCCACACTAGATTCAATAGTCTCCACTTGTGACTGGTACAAAGACAAAGCATGGTCTAATCGTTCCCCATGATGATTCCATCTCGTATGATGATTCCTTCTCGAATGGGTTTGTGTCATCCCATTTCTTACCAAATGATATCAAACACTTTCAAATGCCTCCCATATCGAGTTGTTACACTTCCGACATAGACACTTGATTTGAGTTGAACCTCGATTGTGTCTCTTTACTAAATCATTAAGCTGATTTATCCCATTAAATATTCATCAACAACTCGTTCGGATATTGTATCCATTGTCTGTCCATTTTATGCCTTCTCATTTTATGCCTCTGGTAAGGCCCTACCCCATTCGAGAATGCACAATTATCTGTCGTAATTAACGGCTCCCCCAAGATTAGATTTCACATGGGAAAATTTTGGGAGAATATCCCTACAATGCTCCAAGCACACGACATAGATATCAAATATCTAGTATGCAATTGAAAAACGAACAAAGATGTTGCAAAAAAAATTCCACAATTAAAACCTAATCCACGAACCGCAAACTACGACACAGAGATGTGCACTTCCAAACTATCCAAAAATGGAACAATTCAAGAATCAATTGATCGCAGTCATGCAGTTGCATCTATGCGCTAAATCCAACTAATTATCAAATGTGAAACTAAGTTTTCTTGAACAAAAGTGTACAAAGTTATTTACTAGTAACTTTGTACATCACAAAATATATTTGCACGTCAAGATTTATTTGAATACACAAATCTATTACTTCTATCAAATTACCATATAAATTAAAATAAATTAACTCAACAACATAAAATAATCACGAAAACAACTTCAAATTCGTTCTCCACCAATATTGTTATACCCTCGATTGTCGGCGGTCAGAGGAAAAAAAGAAAGAAGTTTTGGGATTTTAGGGAGAAAGAAGTTTGAGAATATGGGAGATAGAAATTTGGAAATTTGGGAAAGAAGATGAGGAAGAGAGAAGATGAGGAGAGAAAGGTGCAGATCTGGGATTTTAACTTGGAATACCATGAACCCTTGAGCGATGAAACTCTTCATCTCCCCAAATGCCTTCTTCGTCGCCCAATAAATTTCTACCATTATTGTCTCACCTAACTTTTTGGGCTTTGTGCAACGAAGTTTGAAAGGCATTCATAGCCTCCTTTTACCTAGGCAACAAAATGTTTCGTCGCGCAATAAATTCATTTGCCGCGCAAAATTTAGCGCCAAATTCTCATTTTTCAACGAACTTTTCCTGGTCTTGCGCGACGAACAAAAACAGCATCGAGCAAATATTGTTTGTGTGATGAAACTCTTCGTCGCACAAAGGTTTTGGGTTTTTTTTTTTGGGTGTGTAAATTTTGCACGACAAAAGAAAGTTTTGGTCGCGCAAATGTCTCTTGGATGACGAAACTTGCTTCGTCACCTAAAGTTCTATCACAAAAGTAGATTTTTACTAGTGACTTCGTTGCTTAAATTTTTGTCACATAAGTAGTTTTTCTTACTAGTGATTCATATTTCCAATTTCCACCATTGCTTATTCTTTAGGCTAGTCCAGAGTAAACTTTTTTTGGACGATAGAGGCTTGCCCAAGAAAAAAAGTTCTCGGGATTAACCTAAATAGCGAGGGATCGTGGAAAGATGACATAACATTTTATCGTCCAATATGCATACAAAAGTTACTTGAATATTGTCTTAGATGTTTGTTGGCTAGTTATAACATGTTAGAGAACATGAAGAAAACGAAAATGAGAAAGAAGCTAATGCTCTCTGTATCGATCTTTGAATATGTCTTACAAAACAAGAGATTAGTTTTCATACTTTGACAACTTCATGTACTCTCTGTTGTAACAGAGCTCATTATGATAAGTAGTATTTTAACAAACTATGATGAGTTGATAGTGTTGCTGAGAGCATAAGAATTTGTCATCGGACTGTTGTGGATGATGCTTCGGCTTATAAAGGTTTCGATGTCGACCTAGAATTCTCATGTATTTGAGGAGGCACTGCGTTAGGGTTTAGTTTTCGAATTTTGGAGAAAAAAAAAAAATACATTTCTCAAATATTGGTTACTGGTAATCAAAGGATGTGAGTGTGACAGTACTGTACTCACCCAAATTTGTGTTTAAAATTTTAACCTTTATCTATTTTGAACAAAATAATGGTCACTTTGTGTATTGATAGAGTCGGTGGACAAATTCAGTAACTCTATAATTAAAAAATCAATATGCTAGCGTCGTCACTGACTCTTATGACGACGAGCCAATGCCCATGTGGTTTCCTGGTTAACTCTAACTTTCCTAACAATAATTTACTGTCCCGACTTGTGTGAACATACAGCAATCACCACCTATATTAGTATATTATTTAAGTTCAGTCTCAAGCTAAATGACAAGAAGAATAGCAGAGGATCACATGTCGGTTGATTTGGACGTCTCAAGCTTTATCAACCAAATTGATCTGGTTTAACACTTTTAACTCACGTAAAAAATATGCAAAACCATACAAAAGGCTCTAATTTTCCAAATAAACAGTAACCATATCTGGTTTAACTCACTTCATCCTGATGCTTTGCCTTTAAAAGTGTTGCACAGTATGAGTGGCCAAATAAAAAGATGTCAGTAAGTAATTACTTCAAGTAAATATCAAATATCACCATATTTTTCCTTTGCTTAATTTGAAAGTAGAACGTAACTATATTAGTATTTCAATAATAATATCGATTTTGTGTGTCTAAATTAAATACTCTCCTTACAAAGTATTTTTGCTCCAACTCCACGAAAACACATACTCATTACTACTATTGAATATTCATTAGAACACTGGTTGTGAGGGACAGACGAATACTTGGAATTAACAACTAATACATCCACATAAATCCAAACTCCATAATCCACAGGCTTATCCCAGCATATTCAACAGCCTGGTTATACCATTGAAGAAATTTTTCAATGTGACCGATACAGTGTCATTATACAAATATTGAGAAATATGTGTTAAAAAAGTTAATAACTTAAAAAAAATAAAAAACTCTGACCATTTATATAAAAACACGTGATGTACCCTCTGTGTTCCGATCACAATAAAAAAAAATTCTCGTACCATAGGCATCACTTCCAGTCCAATAATTATTGGAGGAGGGTTCTCTACCCTCCTAATCTCTCTGCCCTTCCATGCCTTCCTATTTGAACGGTCACAGTTAAGCCACGTCAACATCTTATATTGATTTTTTTATAGAGATAATAAGATAAAAAGTAATATGTGAGAGGAGGGAATGGAAGAGGATGAGAATAGGAGGGTAGAGAATCCCCCTCTATAATTATTTCAAGCCCAGCCCTACCTCACTCCATCTATAAAAACCCTAGCTAGGTTCCAGTTCAAACACATCCTCTCAATCAAATTCCTAATCCTTCTAAAGCAAAGAGCCTTCTGTTTCACAAGCCAATCCAAACGTCCCAAATGGCTTCTAAGGCTGTAGCTTCCACTGCCCTCCTCCTCTCCCTCAACCTCCTCTTCTTCACCTTGGTCACCTCCACCAATGTTGACTGCCCACCACCTGCAAAAAAGGGACACCACCCTAAGCACGCAAGTCCTGCACTACCAAACCCCAAGCCCTCTAAGCGTGCCACGTGCCCAATAGACACTTTGAAATTGGGAGTATGTGCTGACGTGTTGAATGGTTTGGTGCACCTTGTCGTTGGTCCGCCAAAGTTCCCATGCTGCAGCCTCATTGAGGGCCTTGTTGACCTTGATGCTGCTGTGTGCCTTTGCACTGCAATCAAAGCTAATGTCTTGGGGATCCACTTAAACGTCCCCGTTTCACTGAGCCTGCTCTTAAACTACTGCGGGAAGCAGGTCCCTACTGGTTACGAATGTGCTTGAATTTGAAGCACTATTTATCCGTCGTGCTCTCAATTTTTATTACATATGCTTTTAATTATTTTCTCATTTCCATTTGGTGCGTGTCTAAGAGCTTTTGGGATGTTTATTGGTATACATATTCCATTTTTCATTCTTATTAATATTTCTTTCTATGTTTTGGTGGATGGATGGAAGGCTCCTTGCCTTCTTCCACATCCTCTCTAGCATTGTATTTTAATGAAATTTGTGGTTCAAATGTAATAATTGATGGTTGTTTCAGAAAGTAATTTAATTCATGTTCGTAGCTATATGCTTTCTACTATATATAGTCTTTTGCCAATCATTATATTTAGATACATAAAATCAGTATAATCTTTAGTAGAGTTGAGCCCTAGCACTGTATTTGGAACTCAACATGTTCTATTGTTTTTGGATCCAAAACAATAGCTTCAAAGACAAAACTTTAATTTCATTTTCTCCAAATTGGAAGAATTGTAAGGCTCAGGGAAATTTTGCATCAGAGATTTTCATTAAATCCAGTTTATCCGACAACAAACAAGTTGAATAAATAAAATCCAGTTTAAATCAACACACAATACTTTATCGTTAAGCAAATTCTTTGTCATGATATGATAACAATTGTGAACTTAAATAACTGTCATGCTATCAACAAGCTTGTGATCACCTCTAAGGTAAGTGGCCTAGGATTTAGAGGTCCACCTTAAGCTAAAGATAATTAGTATTCTAACAAACTAAAGGCGGTGGTATTGAAACTGAATTGGCACTATTAATTAGCGAGCAGCTAATCTCTTGGTCATAGTTCTATAGATCATGCGATCTTCTTAAGGAGACATACTTTCATGCAAATAAAGTTTAGTTCTAGTAATTTTATTGTCCAATAATTGTTCGTCATGTATTTCAAAAATGCATTACTTATCCAATATAACGATGGCAACGTGATAAATGGTGACATGAGATAATTTTTCTTTGTGGAGGATGCTAGCCTTGCACTTGGAAAGGTTTTAGTATCGCCCTATAATTTGCATGAATTGGGATTGAGGAGATACCACTTCTGTAATTCAGGACGTTAGAGTTTAGTCTTCAAATTTTGGTAGAAGTATATGCTTCTAAATAAGTTTTTGTTGGGGGATTTTTACGTGGACTTGGACTTTAAGAACGTCCTCTTGTCTCCCTTGGTACGGATTGGTAACAATTTCCAAGATATCTTGAAAGAGATAGTTTGTCTTAGGAAATACCCCGGTAATATCAACGGCTCAAAGATAGAATGATTGATCAAGATAATGACTTGCTCAAGTGAAGCATGGTGTGGAAGGTAGAAGATTATCAGTTTACAGTAGAGAGAAGGGGCTTGCATGGTTGCATGGCATTCTTAGTTGCATGATTTGGGCTTTCCTAGGGTGATAACTCTTTGGGCTTATTTCCTGGGTGGTTCTCTCTTCCTGCGTTTCTTCTCTATCTCTCTGTGTTACTTTAATCCCCTTCTGATGGCTTATCCCCCTCCTTATGTAAGTGAAGGCTTCTTTTCTAGGTTTCAAGGGAATATCCCTTTATGGCTTGGTACTCCCCTTCATTCTCCCTAGCTATCTTATTATTCCCCTTTTGGTGTAAACTAGCTACACTGTTGAGACTTGCAAATTGCCTCTTCCCAAGGTGCGGCTTTCCCAGGGCACTAAATCTGGTAATGCACTTCATGGCTTTTGCGCATTGGCTGTCTATGCAGGCTGGGAAGGGAAAGTCATCATGAAATGCCTGGCTTGTTGGGCTTAACATGCATTTAATGAAAGAATCTAGTTTAATCCTAACTAAGGGGGTTGGGTTGCTAGGGAAAGGGATAAACTAGGCTAGTTCTCTCAATGATGCCTGCATGAAACACAAAGGTTATAGGCTTGGATTTTTGGGCTCCTAAGCAGCCCAAAGTCTTCCATGACCCTGATTCCACGTAAACCTGATAACCTTCCGTAACCATCCACACCACAATCCACTAGCAAGCCCCGAATATGTGACTTGGGCTTAGCATGATTTGTGGCTAAGGAAGCATGGAGTGGCATGATATGTTTGTAAATATATTCATTGTCGTTTGAATGTAGGCTTTGCATGATAATTGGGCTTTGAGACTTGGTTGGGTTGGTGTGTGACATGCTTAGGCCCTAATAGTCTTAATTATCTTATCAATATGGCAGGAATAAGTTGTCAGTAAATTACCAATAGGGGTCATTCGCAACCCATGCGCACAATTTGTATATGCATAAAATAATTTCTATTACTGCCAGACCCATTGTACTGTTAATATGGTGGTGATATGTTGTTGAAATGGGCCACGCACACAATTGATACAAGAAGCAGCTTGGTGGTAAATAAAGGATAAAATGAAACAAAAAGATAAGATATAAAGGTAGATATATTGTCACGTCCACCGTAGCACGATATTGTCTGCTTTGGGCCCCGACCACACCCTCATGGTTTTGTTTCTGGGAACTCACAGGAGAACTTCCCAATGAGCCACCCATCCTGGGATTGCTCTCGTACGGACTCGCTTAACTTCGGAGTTTTGATAGAACTCGAAGCCAGTGAGTTCCCAAAAGGCCTCGTGCTAGGTAGAGATAGGAATATACATATAAGACTTATAGGATCCACTCCCTTGGGCGATGTGGGATGTTACAATCCACCCCCTTAGGGGCCCAATGTCCTTGTCGGCACACTTCCGGCCAGGGATTGGCTCTGATACCAAATTGTCACATCCCGCCCCAGGCCCCTACCACATCTCAAGCTCGACTCTACCGTAGCACGATATTATCCACTTTAGGCCTTGACCACAGCCTCACGGTTTTGTTTCAGGGAACTCAAGTGAGAACTTCCCAGTGGGTCACCCATCCTGAGATTACTCTTGCACAAACTCGCTTAACTTTGGAGTTTCGATAGAACCTGAAGCCAATGAGCTTCTAAAAGGCCTTGTGCTAGGTAGAGATGGGAATATACATATAAGGCTTACATAATCCACTCCCCTGAGCGATGTGGGATGTTACATATACTATCTCCAAGTGCAAGGAGAGACTTGCAAACCTCAAATACTTCGCTTCCAACACCACCCTACAACATAGAGAACTAGAAGAACTTCGCTTCTAGCACCGCCCTACGACATAGAGAACTAGAAGAACAAAGCATCAAACTCTTAAACAAAAGCAAGACACTTAGGCCTAGTTTGGTATTGTTGTGCTTTTCAAAAAAATTGCTTCTGCTGTGCTATGAGAATAAACTGCTGTAAAATAAAGTTATTGAGTGTTTGGTAAATTTTTTTATAAAAGTGCTTTTAATAAAAAAAGCAGTGTCTTGAGTGTTTGGTTATAACATCCCACATCGCCCAGGGGAGTGGATCCTATAAGCCTTATATGTATATTCCCATCTCTACCTAGCACAAGGCCTTTTGGGAGCTCACTGGCTTCGGGTTCCATCAGAACTCCGAAGTTAAGCGAGTTTGCATGAGAGCAATCCCAGGATAGGTGACCCACTAGGAAGTTTTCTTGTGAGTTCGCAGAAACAAAGCCGTAAGGGTGTGGTCCGGGCCAAAGCGGACAATGTTGTGGTACGGTGGAGTCGAGCCCGAGATATGGTAGGGGCCTAGATCGGGATGTGACAATTTGGTATTAGAGCCAATCCTTGGCCGGAACTGTGCAACCGAGGACGTCAGGCCCCTAAGGGGGTGGATTGTAACATCCCACATTGTCGAGGGGAGTGGATCCTGCAAGCCTTATATGTATATTCTCATCTCTACCTAGCACAAGGCCTTTTGGGAGCTCACTAGCTTCGGATTCCACTGGAACTCCTTAAGTTAAATGAGTTTGCGCGAGAGCAATCCCAGGATGGGTGACCCACTGGAAAGTTCTTATGTGAGTTCCCAGAAACAAAACTGTGAGGGCGTGGTCCGGGCCAAAGCAGACAATATCGTGCTATGGTGGAGTCGAGCGCAGGATGTGGTGGGGCCCAAGCCGGGATGTGACATTAGTAAACTTTTATATAAATTGCTTTGAATATGTTAAATGACTAAAAAAGATATGGTATTTAATGTGATATAATAATTGTCAAAGATAATAATGTAAGGGCAAAGATTGTAATTTTGTAAAACATATGGGGATATATTTGCCACTTGAAAATGTCATTAAATGAACATTTATTACTATGCTTTGCTACACTTCCTTTTAAAAGCATAAAAAAAAACACACTTTCTTTTAGAATCATGGTAGACCTTAATTTGACTTTTCTATGCTTTTCTACTTTCATTAACAGCAGTTTAAAAAAAAAAAAAATTGTTTTACCAAACACATTAAATGTTCAAGATTTTTTTAATAAGCTTTTTTTTTTTTTTTTTTTTTTTTAAAGCACCACAATTTCAAGCCAACCCTTAATTAAAAACAAGTTGCAACTCAAATTTTAAAATTATATTTCAAGCAACTTTTATCACCCCTTACGAAAACAAATATTTATAAGTTTACTCTTAAAAGTGAGAAATATGAAAAGCCAAATTAAATAAAGCTTAAAATAAAACTTTTAGAAAACTAAAAGATTTCAGTTAATATTGAAAATCTCAAAAGCTAGAAATTCAAAGCAGTATATGTGCATTATAGCCCTAAAAAAGCAGCATACATGCATTATATCCTTGAAAATGCATGTATTTTACTTTAACCCTTTGGGGTGTGTTTGTTTGGACTCATTAAGTTTCACTGGATTAGCCTGGACTACTTAATAGTTTAATCCAGTGTCTGTTAGACGTAGGATTAAGTTTAATGGGATTTGCTAGTACTCGCTTCGATTAACCCCTTCACTAAAAGTTCTTAGCAAGGACCCCAATTATCACAGAATTGCTAAGCCCATCTTCGAGAGCGTTGCTCCCAAGTCATTCTCGGTCGTCCTCCTCGCTGATTCTCTCAGTCATCTCCCAATTACCCTCAGCTGCCCACCTCCCAAACCAGCAGCCACCTCCAAAGCTAACAGCTATCTCTCTCTGAATCGATGGAATCCGACATAGATCCCAAAACCAAAACCCATCGACACCCAAGCATAAACACCAAAAGAGGAAGATGAAGAAAGTCACCGTCCCTAATCAGTCCAACCCTCCAAGCCGTCATCCAATTTGTCCTAAAACACCCAGAAAAAAACCCACCTAAGTGGCCAATTTCTCATCTGGGTTCAACCCCACCAAGAACCCAAACCCTAATTCGACCAAAACCGAAATTTTTTGAATTGATTTGCTATGCCTTCTAGAATTTGTTAGAGGGAGATAGATGAATCTAGACAAAAATGGTGAAACAGTAGAAAAAGTGGGAGAGGGGAGCGAGAGAGTGGCGAAGGAAAATAGGTATTGTGAGAGAGAAGATTTTAGAAATAAAAAATTAGAGAGAGGTGATTCTACAAAATAATAAATTAATAAATTAATAATAAATATTAATAAATATGGAATAAATAATATAATATTTTAATTTGTTAATTACCCATGCTTCTTAATCAGGTATTGCATCAAACGCTTCATTAAGTCAGTTCAGCTTAATCTAATCTAAGCTAGTCCAGCTTAGTCTTTAAAACTAGTCCAGTTCGAGATAGTCTGATGCAACAAATGCACCTTTCATGTCATAGCTGCCATTAAATTCATGTAATAATGACCTTGGTCTATGACCTGAATCAGCAACCAACGTGCGCAATAGAGAATTCCTACGGACAGTAATGTACTTACTCAAATTAGGGTTATTTTAATCTTTATCTATTTTTAACAAAATATCGGTGATCGCTTGTGTGTTGAGAAGCTTGGTGAACAAATTTCATGACTCTAGAATTAATTATATTGCCGTTGAAATCAATAGGCTAGGATTGTGAAAAAAAGCTTACGACGATCCAATACCAATGTGCTTTTCAATTTTTGCGTTCTTTACGTTCCTGAATTGAATTGTGTGAGCAAAGAGCAATAATCACCTAAATATCCAGTTCGTCCTCAAGCTAAATCACAACAAGAGTAGGCAGAGAATTGTCAAATTATAGAGCTAGAGCTTATGAAAGAATTTTTTGTTGTGTAGTCTTCTCTCTATGGAAGTATATATTTATAGTAATACAATTCTTTTAGGGCAAGACAAAAACATTACTAATCTATTTACAATAGAAAAATAAAATCTGTATAAAAGAAAATCTTCTAAGAAAAGAAAAATACATAGTAATCTTATTTTGACTTGAATGTCACGCCAACAAAAATCATATATGACTCGGTTGATTTGTGTGTCACAAGCATTATCGACCAAAGTGATCCGGTTTAATTCAGGTTAACAAGTATTATTATCGATTGGTACATCAACATAGTCATTCGTGCTCTCAGGTGTATTGTATTTTGAAAAGGTCAATTGTAATTGACTCTATTAGTATTTCGATTTCAAGAACACTAGCTACGTGAAATGGTTCTTGAACAATGTTAGCATCTCGGAGTGTTTCTGCACCAATTTTCATCGAAATTTCAAGCAGTTGGTCAGTGAAGTTGTCGTCATTGTCTTTAATAGTGTCTCGGTTCGGAATATCATACACGCCTCTATGATCAATCTTCTAAACAACTTTCCAACCCATCCCGCCCTTTGGATCATCTATGTGGAAAATTTGTTTGGTCATAGTTGCCAAAATGTACGCGCCATCATTGTACCAACATCTGTTAGTGTTCATTGATAGTAACCCATGATCTCGCTTAACACTCCCATTCCTACCTAGGTTTGTATCAAACCAGTGACACTTAAAAATAATCACTTGGCACCGGTCTTTGTAAAGCAATTCAACACTTGTTAGTTTACCATAGAAATCAATGTCTACAACAATGCCTGCACTCAGCATGTAACCCGCTATTTTGAGTACACATCTTGTCATCATGATTAACCCCCAAGAACTTAATGTCGTTTACATGACAACCTGAGTACCATTCCGTGCTTAGGAGTCCAATAGCCAAGTTGTTTGTAATCGAGCGAATTCATTTCCTTCAATTTCTTCACCTCATTTATTACAAAAGTTGATGTGTTACCAAATTTTACCAAATTTGACGACAACTGACATGAAATTATAATTATGGAAATAAACCAAAACACAGACAACTTACATGTTCGTGAAACCAACGAGGAAACAATTCATGGTGTTTTTGGGCATGTAAAAGCAAAATATGTTCTCACTTCGTTAACTCTTCATGCTCTTCCAAGTATGCCATGGTCTCGCTACAATTGCTAAGTACTAACCAATGCACTACCTCCATATCTCTTTGGGTAAACGACTCAGTGCTTTGGATGAAAACAGAAGATTTTTCCCTTCTCACACCATCGTCATTGCTGTGCTAAGGACAATTGAACGGCATCTCAACATCTTGTAGATACTACGTAGACGAAGCGTTTTGTCTCGTAATATAATTTTTCTTGTGGTGCGTTCCTCTCTTTTCACCACATACTGCAGTTTATAGTCTAATGCATGCAGAAATCTTTTTTTTATTTTATATTTTATTTTATTTAGGTGAAAACACGCAGGAATCTCTCTCTCTTTCTCTCAGACATGCAGACTGTAGCATACCGTACACAGATACAACTTGATGCTGGATGTGATTAAATTCGGAAGTAAGTTCACGAGAGGGAGGATATATATAAAGTTGATTTAGTTGTATGCATTAGTTTATAATTTTAGTAATTTGGTGTTTTCTGGCTAATCTAATCGTAGAAGTCACGGACTCGATCATGTTGGAAAAGCCAAATTTACTGGAAGCGGATATACATCATGCATGCATACGGAAGTCTAAATAAATCTAATCCTACTCTAATCATGTAAGACAACATTATTGATGATTATTAGTTAATTCGTGGCTTTTTGTTGTCATTTATTCAAGATTAAGAGACGTGTGTGTATAATGAGGAGTAGTTCAACTACTTATAAGCACATGTTAGGTCTCTCCTCTCATCTTTGCTGGATTTATTCTCAACACATCCCTTATGTTTATTTTCAAGTCTAACACGTGGACAATACAACGAGGTGATGTGGACCGTGTGTGGTCATTTGGCTTCACACTTGAGATAACCTACTCTTATACCATTAAGAAGTTGGCATTCCACTACAAAACCAATTGGTAATATGGAGAGTAGTGTGAAGCCAAAAATAATCAAGAAAATTATGGAGGCGACACGAGGAATTTTGGGAGAAAAAGACAAAATTACCCTCGAGGCATACCGGGATTCCCATGCACATGCAACAGACAATAACGACTCCATCAAGGAAGAGTCAAGGGTGATCAAAATGGTATTTCTTCAAATCTTTCTCATCACTCCTCATCAAATCCTCACTCAAAAGATAACTCTCAATTTTCCTATTCAATTTCGGATTAATTGACAAATTAATTGCAAGATATTATTTCACATAATATGTTCCAATTGTACTCATATTCCCACCGTATATGGCCAAACCCTATTCTCCAAATAGGGCTGGCCACACCCCTATAAATAGCCTTAATCTCCCACTAAAATGCTAATTCATTCTTTCCCCAAAAATTCCTAAACACAGTCTCTCTCAAATTCTAACCTTGGCATCAGAGATTTTTCGGCCAAAGCACCCCCCCATTCATTGTGGGCACGGGAGGCTTTTGACCTTAATCTTAGGTGTTATTATTTTTTAGGTGCATTTTCATCAAAGGAGAAGATGGTGGAAAATTGCATCCACAAATTGGTGCTTTCATTGAGAGTCTTAATTCACACGCTCGAAGAAGACTCACATTCAAAATTTCTCATTTCTTGTTCATTTGTAGATTTTTCGTACGTTCTTATTCTTAGGATTTTTATTTTATTTTATTTTATAAAATTCTTTGAATAAACGTAAAAGAAAAGTGCAATGACTAGAAATTCGGAAGCCACAATGAGCAGAACTTCCTACATTCAAGGATTTGGACCATGATGATCCATGAGGCTCAACGCAATGACGAGTGGAGAAACACCACCTTAATGGGGTACCACCATGGCAGCCACCATGGTAGCAACCATGGCAGTGGCCCTTGGCGAATCCTAAGCCCACAGTGAAGGCGTCACCTTGCAGCCGCAAGCTTAGGCCTACGCCACCTTGCAACAACGAGCCCAGGCCCATACCACAAAGGAGCCTACCATAACCTAATTTGAGCAGGCCAAGAACCAAGTGGTTAAGATAAGAGAAGCAGCCCAGCACTCGCGTGCCCAAGGCCAATGCGCTTTTGAGCCAAGCCCAGACCTAGCGCCTACGCGCATCACATGCAATGCAGCCCACGTCAGCGGCTTGACCAGCTCTGGAGACCCGACTCGCTCCCGTGACCGAATTCGAGATCCAACCCATTCTCGTGGCCTTCCAAGCAATCTAAATAGGTCAAAGACCAGTTCAGCTGTTCCGACTTCAAGTTTTTGGACCGATGATTAAACCAAGGGTATTTTAACCTTATTCTCCTCAAATTTGACAAATCCCAGCTCAAATGTCGCGCCCAGAGCCTATTACAGTTCCATTACTCAAGGAGATGCTTATTGTCCAAGCTCTTCCAACCCAAATGGCAAACCATACTTGTCTCGACAAGTCATAGAGTTGACAAGCGCCCTTATGCAGCAGACGACCTTAGTGAATCAGCTCTTCCAACACATCGAGATGTAACGTGCCTTATACAAGGTGTCCCGAAGTTGTACAAGGGTAGACCACGAAGCTTTCCAGCAGCGTCCCTGCAAACAGTCACTTGACTAGTCACGAATGGAGTGTTCTAGCAGTGTACACTTTCAATTGGGCCTCCGAGATAGTGTATATTTTCGTCTTAGCGCACAGAGGAGCGTGTAGTCTCGGTTAGGCCCACAGACAAACATACATTCACGGTTGGTGCTATACTCTAATAATCAACACGAGTAGCCTTGTAGGCAAGGTGTTTATCCGCGGCTGGGCCCACAAGGAACATCTTCCACCTCACATTGGAGTAGGCAACACAACAGGAGGAGAGAAGTATTCATGCAATCCAGCTCAAGTTTAATCGGTAACCTATGAGTAATTCGCTCGCCTGCTAGGCAGCCGCGACATAGATAAGCCGAGCATATACAAGAGCAGCGTAGACCAACAGTTCACGACTGGGGGCAACTGAGAGCTCCGATGCCCCAACAAAGGTAAATTTAGGAACAAGTAGAGAGTCTCATGATCGAGTGATTGCACGATTTCAAACACAACAAGATCACTAATGCGGCATTACGACGAGACATGACCAGCATAAGTAGGTCACTTTTTACGGATGAGATTGAGCAGGCAAAGCCTCCATGCAAATTCAGCATGCCACATTTCACATCATTCAAAAGAGATAGAGACCCGAAGAGGCACCTAAAGCATTACCTAAGCGCAATGATCCTTTATTCATCCTATTCGGAGTTTTGACGAGCTTTCTTTGGTTTTCACCAAGGAGTATTCATCTTAACGCTCAATCAAGAATAAGTCTGACCACTTGTTTAATGTGAAGAAGAACCCAAAGAAGTTGCTTCGCGACTATGTGAAGAGGTTCAAAGTGGAGAAGGCAAAGATAGTCGGATGTAACGACTCGATAGCTAGTGCAGCCTTCCAAAAAGAACTTCTAGTAATCACTCACTGTTCAAAAAATTGATCATGAAAGAAGATCTAACTCTGGTATCACTCTGGCAAAAACATGCATCTTGGGACGAGCCTCGATGAGCAGACAAGGCACCTAAGCAACCTAAAAAAGAATCAGCAATAGCTCAAAAGAATGAGGATGAGAAGTAGTACAATAACAAAAGCAAGTAAGAGGCCAAGCACAAGGACCGATCCCCAACTAAAGGAGGCCCGACGCAGAAGAACTATTCTAAGTTCTTGATCCTGATCCTCCAAATCCTTCGAGACATCAAGAGCGAACCTTGGTTGAAGTTGTTGAAGCAATTAAAGGAAGATACCTCCAAGCTAGACCTCACCAAGTACTACGCATTCCATTGAGGCCCTGGTCACACAATTAACGATTGCTACACTTGAAGGAACTACCTAGAGAAGCCAGCAAAATAAGGCAAAATTAACAAATACTTGGACAAGCCAGCTGCACATCCTAGAAGAAACTCAAATGCCGACGAAAAATCACCAACTAAGACAATCCAGATCAATGGGATCTTCGTCAAATCCGACCATTTAAGGCCCACCAATAACTCCAAGAAAAGAAAGATCCAGTAGGCTCTACTAGTCTCACAGGTCCAGGTAGTCAACACCCAGCCTAAACATATCATTGGTTCCACTGAGTAGGATGTCGAGGGTGTCGACTTCCCATATAACAACACTATAGTGGCATCTGTCCAACTAGCCCACGCTATAGTTGACAGAATGATGGTTGGCATTAGAAGTGCAGTTAGCTCTCAGTAATTCAGAAGATTGGCCTGAAAAGAACAATCATACGCCGAGCGGAGGTATTCACCGAATTTAATGGATGCACCTCGACTGCCATGGCAATATTACATTTAAATGAGAACACTGCCAGTTGTCTCAAAGCAGATGTTCATAATAGTAAGCGAACCGTCTCCCTACAATGGGATTCTAGGGCGACTTTGGCTGATAAAGTTGGATGCCATAACCTCCATCAATAATAAAAAAAAATTGGATTTCGCATCCCTGGAAGAAAAGTAAGAAAAATCAAGTTTGACCATGCCACATCTCGACGATGCACTGTGCAAGTATTGAAGGAGTCAAAAAAGAAAACCTTTACCCCCATAGAGGCTACCGAGGTCTAGAGGGACGATGAAGCTATCAAATAACAATGATAATAAACGAATCTAGAAGTTGATGTTCAAATCAATGTGACAGTAGATGAGACGAGATGGAAACCTGAAGAGGATGTTAAACCCATCATTCTTGATCCCCAGCTGACATACCCCGTCCCGAAGGAGGGCATGCTGGTCGTCACGTGAGAGTGACGTAACCATTTACACAGTACGGAAGCTTTAAAGATACAATTTCTAAGATGAAACACCCAAAGGTGAGTCCTAATTTTTGTCCATTCTGTCAGAACACCGTTGGATTCCTCGTAGCCACCAAGCTCTGATATCTTAAACCTGGAGGGGCGCAAAACAAAAGCTGAGTGGGTCAGCAAAACGAACGTATTCAAAACCTTCTTTTCTCTTTTGCATAAACTAACCCCTCGCCGTAAAACAAGTATAGTTTCCCAGAAAATAAACATATATACGTATGTATAAATATGCCAAATATGCTCAAGGGTATATCAATCATGCTCAAGAATGTGCCATGTCAAAGCCTCATAATGATATGCAAGTGCTCAGGTATAAATCACATCAATAGCATAACATCTGGCAGCCGGAGTCACCTAACGTGACCTGTACGGCTGCATATAGAGCTCAAATCTCAAACTCAATAACTGAACAACTGAACCTGCCCACGAGTCGGAACCACCTAAAGTGGTCTGTACGACAGGCTTGGGTGTAATACATATGTATGCTCTAGTGCTACGATCACGTGAAGGCTGTGCGAATAATCGCGGGTCACCTATGAGTCGGAACCACTTAATGTGGTCTGTACGACAGGACTGTGCACCTAGCTTGGATCCAAGCTGAGCATATGGTGCGGGAGGTGAACATCACGTGAAGGACTGTGCCCTGCTCAGGGCGGGAGCACTAACACCGGGGGTGCAGGTTATGAGCTTTCAATCACATCTCTATCATATCATTCTTCATATCTCAATCATATCTCATGATCGTTATCAGCATAATATCTCAATCGTATCTGAATTATATCTCAATCATATTTCAATCATATCACAATCATATTCCAATCATATCTCAATCATATTTCATTTGTATTTCCATAGTATTTCAATCGTATTCCAAACGTATTTCATACGTATATCAAATGTATATCAAATGTATGTCAAATGTAGCTTACCTGGGCCTCCTCAGCACCATGCAACAGTATGCATAATTATGGTAATGCACATATTAAAATATGATGCATATATGACAGGATATTTAATTCGTATTTCTTTTAAAATACGTTTTCTGGGAAATACGTCAAGCATACGTATATATATACTGAAAAATAACTGCCCACTCACTGATAAGTAGCCGGTTCGTAACCCTCACGCCTAGTTTGGTTACATTCGTCGTCCGTACAAGTTTCACATATAAAAGAATAATTATAAAATCATCATTTAAACGCACATACACAAACATTCTTCAATAACTTTCTCATAAGTTGCTCAATTTGGGTGTGTGAATATACCACGGTGATCTACACGACGTCACGAACACGTGACAATTTTTAGAACTTAATTTGGAGCTCTCACGCGCCCTCACGCGCCCTGTATACGCGCTGCCCACGCGCGCGTCTTCTTCCTCGCGTCGCCGGATTGGTTTCGCCGGAGGTGGGTGTTTTGCCGGAATTTCTGGGTAAACTTCATAGTGTCATAACTTCTTCATTTCTTAACCATTTTCGACGCACTTTATATCAAAATGAAGGTATTGACGAGACGAACACATCCATACCTTCCTCTACCCCTAAATCGCCGTGGATTCGCCGGAAAAAGCCTCGAAAGCTCTGGCCAAACTTTGAACTTGTCGTTCTTCGTGTTTTTTCGTCCAAAAGCTTCCAACGAATTACTCCAAGTCTCCTAAGGACCTCAAGAAGCTTCCTATAAGCTTGAAAAGTCCTAAAAATCAACCAATAAAAAGTTGATGAATAGTACCTAAATCGGAGTTCGTCTTTTCGACGTGAAAACGTTATAGTTCTTACCTGAAAACGTTATCGTCAAAACGAAGAAGATGGTGATTTTATTTTCGTCGATCCGTGAAGTTTTGAAGAATTGGTGTTGTTGCCGTGTGTTTGAGAGTGAGGGAGAGAGAGAGAGCTTGACGGGGAGAGAGGAAGAATGAAAAACAGGTTTGAGGAAGTCACGGAAAGGAAAAGGAAAAGGAGAAGAAACGTGCAACCCGTGTATGCACAGTGCCCTGTCTTTAATCATTCCACACAATCAAACAAACCGTCCAACTTTAATAAAGATTTAGGGTAATTAAACACACTTCACACATATGAAAATGTTAATTCGGGACGGGCTGTCACAACCTACCCTCCTTATAGAAATTTCGTCCCCGAAATTTAAACAACAATCACAAAATAACCTGGGATAGATCTCTCTCATCCAATCCTCTGTCTCTCCAATAGCTTTTTCCACTTAATGATTTCTTCATAAGATTTTCACCAATTGCACTGTCTTCTTTCTCAGAACTTTCTCATTCCAATCCAAGATAATCACTGGTTCTTTATCATAAGTCAAATCCGGGCTAATCTCCAAAGGTTGAACCGGAATCACATACAATGGATCTGCAACGTAATGACGGAGCATCGAAGCATGAAATACATTATGCACTTTAGACAGCTCTGAAGGCAACTCAAGCCTGTAATCAACCTCACCAACTCACTCGGTGATCTGATAAGGTCTGATGTACCTAGGGCTCAGCTTACCCTTTTTCCCGAACCTTACTGCTCCTTTCCAAGGCGATAGCTTCAAGAATACTTAATCATTAACCTTATATACTCGATCAGTAGCATGCCTGTCTGCTAAGCTCTTCTGCCGATCCTGGGCCGCTTTCAAGTTAGACTTAATTACTTGAACATTTTGAGTAGTCTCCTCCACTATCTCAGGGCCCACCAAAACTCTTTCACCGACCTTTGACCAACACAAAGGTGTTCGACACGATTTTTCCATATAAAGCTTCATAACAGTGTCATTCCGATACGCCGTACAATAAAGCAATCTCGTACCAAGTGCTTCCTGAAAAGCTGTCTAGAGCTTAGAAGTGAATCTAGGATCTCGATCCGAAACAATACTTACTGGAATTCCATGATACTTCACCATCTTAGTGATAAACAGCTCAGCCCATTTATTCAGAGAATACTTTTCTCTCACTAGAATAAAGTGCGCTGACTTAGTAAATCGATCTACAACTGATGCGAGAATTATACGCGCACAAATTAAACCCTCTTTTTGACAATTGTAGTATAGATATAAGTAGGGATCGTTCTGGACCGGGGATTAGGAGGGATTGTTAATCACTTGGATTTGACTCAAAAACGTAAAATAACAATATGAAACACTATACTAGACTCAAAGAATGCAAAACTAAACTTTAAAACATTAAAACAAACCAAAAGACTCAAACATCACCCAAAACACTCAAAACTGCCTTAAAATCACTTTCTGGGCAGTTTTGAGCACTTTGGTGAATTTGGACGAAATTGGGAAATAAAATGAATCAAAACACTCATAAACACAAACTAAATTGATTTCTAACTAAATTGGACATTAAAGTAAAGGGGGATTTAGATTTATACGAAAATTGAAATAACAAAACAAGTTAATAAACTAAACAGATTGTAAAACGAATTTGATGGAATGGAATGAATGGATGATAGAATGGCTAAGGGGTTCATCTCCATACATGTTATACTTGCATAATAAAATGATTTCCAATTGCATTTCAATAAACCATGAAACTCAACACCCCGGGTTAACCGTGATGCACTAATTAACCTTCAAATCTTCCTAACGTTATTGAATTGGATGGGTTAGCGCATA
Organism: Pyrus communis; assembly: GCF_041283825.1. Lineage (NCBI taxonomy): Eukaryota > Viridiplantae > Streptophyta > Magnoliopsida > Rosales > Rosaceae > Pyrus > Pyrus communis. The sequence continues at coordinate 18,385,766 of NC_142570.1, read as the reverse complement.
CAACAATTCAAAACATTCCCCAAAGTCCCCTACATGATTGCATAATAGAGATACAAGCAAGAATCATTACGCTCTATGAAAATTATAAGTGTTGACGAGGCATTTGTTACTATGGAATACGCATGAAACTTATGCCAAGAATTCGTTTAACGCGATTGTTTATAAGCAACCTCCACTACTTGTGAATATAAGTTCGTAACTATTAGGTGAAACTCACTTATATTCTAGCGTTATATTCATGCATGAAAATTAAGCGTGCACTCTCAATAAACATACATAAATAAGTTATCAATCAAACGGTTAAACAAATTGAATCACAACTTATGAAACGCAATTAGAAGTAATCAAATCAAAATGTAAGCATAAACATATATTTCGAATTTCCTCATAACTTTGAAATCAAAGAAACACCTAAACATTCCAACAACTCAAACTTGAATTGTATGAACGTTTAGGCACTCTTCTCTTCCATTCCTCATACGTACAAAACAAAGAGTATTGAAATTAAACATTGAAATCAAAGAAACACCTAAACATTCCAACAACTCAAACTTGAATTGTATGAACGTTTAGGCACTCTTCTCTTCCTCTTCGTTGTAGCACAAGGTCTAAGGATAGTTTGATGGTGTGAATGGTTTGGGGAGTGGTGAAAATGGAAGGATGGTGTTTGGATTGTAAGGGAAAGGCACGGCAAGGGTGTTGTGGTTTGATGTCTACATTCTGAAAATGGAAGAGTTTGTGACTGAAATGTGTATGAATGGATTGGATGGACTTTGTGAAGGGCACGGCCCCAAGGGACCAATTTCTGTTGTGAATGAATGTGAATGAGAATGAATGCAATGGATGCTTATTTATAGGTGAAATGGGGGGAACATAACAGCTAGGTTATGATGATGAATGCATGTGCAAAGTTGGTTGAATGATTATGAGTGCATGTGGCTGAAATAGCATGTGGAATGGCTGGAAATGCAAGGAGAATGCATGTGCACGGTTTTGGGAGAGAATGGGAGTGCAAGTGGCTGAAATGTTAGAGGAACAAGTGCATGTGGCTGCATTGTGGTGCAATGATGGAGGAACAATCTGAAAATGCAAGGTATGGCTGGAATGATTGTGTTTGTTTGAATGTGCATATGATTAAATTAAATGATGCAAAGTAAATAAATAATGAATGCATGTGTTGAATTATGAAGATGCATGTGCAATGAAGTGGAATGACAATCTGAAATGGGATAGGTACCCACGGCAATGATGATTTCTGGTGGTGTTTGGGTGTATGTTTGAATGGTGCATGTGGGTGAAGGTGTGGCTGCATGTTTGAATGATTAAAGGGACATGTGGGGGTGGAAATGATGAATGAAATGCATGTGAATGACAGCTAGATATGTTGATGAATGCATGTGACTTGTTTGTGGTGAGTGAAAATGCAATCTGAAATGGGAGAGCATGTGGATTAAAGGGGGAATGGTGGCTGCAAAGTGAATGAATAATGAAATGGGAAAGCATGTGCAAGGTTTTGGTGTGAATGATTGAATGTGCATGTGGCTGCAATGGATTAGGAATCCTTCAATTTCGTCCATCCTCTTGGCTCCAAGCATATGATATCCATTCCAATCTCTAATTTGCTCCAAAAGGCTCCAAAAGGCATCCTTTTGCATACTTTGCCCTTAGAACCTACAAACACACGAAAATAGCTTAAAGTACTTAAAATAACTAAAGAAACATAACGTAAATGCACGAGAACAAGCCATTTAAGTCGCATGAATATGCTCCTATCAACAACCACCCAAACACCAACATAACCATTCTGTGTATGAGGAAGCTTGTACACAAATCCATAGTGATATTTTCCTATTTCCACTGTGAAACGGGAAGTGGTTGCATTAAACCAAACGGTTTCTTCCTTTTTGTTTTAACCTGCTGACAAACTGTACACCAACTGACATACTCTGCAATTTCTCTTTTCATATCTGGCCAATAGTAAAATGGTCTAATGGTATGATACATCTTAGTACTTCCGGGATGCATTGCAGAATTTGAACAGTGTACATCGTCAAAATTGCTTTCTTTAATTCCACATCATTAGGCACGTACGTCATATTCTCTTGTATAAACATGCATTCCGATTCTCGAACTTTGGGATCATTCCTTTTTCCCCTTCGTTCCTTGCTGCATTAACACTTATCCAATATCAATAAAAGAAGTATCATTAAAGACTTCATGATTACCACTATCTTCTGGGAGTACTAAAATACGTGCATGAGTGAGGAATACTTCAACTGTTGAAACCTTTACTCATAATTATCATCCCACTCAAACTTAACCTCTTTTCTCGTCAATGGCAAGGCAATGACTGAAAAATCTTTCACGAACCGTCCATGATAGCTTGTTAAGCTAGGATAACTCCGAATCCCAATCACGATTCGTGGTTGTTCTAAATTCTCAATTTCTGCTACCTTTTAAGAATTCACTTGAATACCTGAAGCAGATATAACATATCTCAAAAATGCTACTTGATTCATCCAACATCGGCATTTGCTAAACTTAGCATACAATCGACGTTCCCTCAATCTTTGCAATACCAATTTAAGATGTTTAGCATACTTTGCTCTAGTCTTATCAATCTTTTCAATAGCAACAACAACAAATCGGTCTAGATATCATTGGAATACTTCATTCATCAAATTCATAAAGTAGTAGATGCATTCGTCACTTCGAATGGCATCACCAAAACTTGAAATGACCTTAACGAGTCTTGAAAGTTATCATAAGGGCATCCTCACCGATAATCTTCAACTAATAATATCCAGACCTCAAGTCCATCTTAGAAAATATACAACCACCTCGAAGCTGATCAAACAACCATCAATGTGAGGTAACGGATAACGGTTTTCAATTGTTACTCGATTCAACTGCTTATAATCAAAGCACAGCCTTAACGTCCATTTTCTTTCTCACCAATAAACTGGGGTTCCCCCAACGTAATGTACTAGGTTGAATAAAAACCTTTATCAACCAATTTCCAATTCTCTTAGTTCAAAAGGCATCATTCTATAATATAAGGTTTGTACCTGGAGACAAATCAATAGTGAACTCTACATCTTTGACTGGCGGCAATCCAGGTAAATTCTCAGGGAAAACGTCAGGTAAATGTTTGACTGCTCGCACTTCTTCCACACTACTAGAAGTGACATCATTTAGCACCACATGAGATAAGTATCCTTGGCAGCCTTTTGATAATAATCTCTTTGCTCTCACAGCATAAATAACGGCCTGCCTCACCCCACTTTGCATACTTACAAAAGTAATCTCTAGTCATCCAGACCGATGGAAAATAACTGGTTTCCCGTAGTAATCTATCTTGTCACGATTATAAAGTAACCAATCTATGTCTAGAATAACATCGAAATCCACAATCTAATGGAACAAAAGTAGCTGGCATCAATACATACTCTACTATTACTGAGCACTCTGAATAAGTACGATACTAACATAGGATAACCTACCGGTTTACTTGCTTAACGAATCCATGAATAAATTATTAATATTACGGTCTGCAGCCCGCAATACTGATAAATCATCGTTGTCTCAATAAGTAAGCAACAACTCTCGAGGGTGTAATATTACTATTTTGCCATTCATTGGGAAATACATACACACGTCTCAACCGCATTTATTTACTACTTTCCAGGCAATATCAATAATAACGTAAAATTTCTACATTATTATCAAATAGACTCTAGCTAAGTCATTAAGAATAATTATCGTACTCCTAATCAAATCCGAATAATTCTGAGTATCTTGCAGTGATGTGTGGTTAACACATCCCTGGCTTGTTGTCGTCTCCCACAACCTCTATTAGTGTAAATACTTCGCTCATGTACACCACGGCCTAACTGACCATAATTAATAGATCCAGGAACTTGCTGGATCGGCGCTAGTTGTGGCAAAGAAGACTGCTAAGGCTTCTGTTGGCTTTGGACATAATTTGCAGTTCTATGTCCCATCTATCCACTTGTAAAGCGTCCACTGCTTTCTCGCCTACATTCTCAAAGGTGTCCATTATTGTACCTACAGCACAAAGGTACATTTCCTTTACCAAAATCACCTTGTCTCTGAGATCTGGGATTACCAATACATCTATCACTTCGCCTCTGGTCAATGGCATTAAAACCTTTGCCAAAAGAACTAGAATTAGCTTCACTTCTTTTGAAGTTCCGAATCTTTCGAGGTTCTCGAGATGACTGGCCTTTATCCTTGTCATCATTCCTCTGATAACCATTCCTTTATTCTTCTTCATCATTATCGCTGGACATAATCTCAGAGTCCTTAATTCTTAATAAAATCTCGTAAAACTCCTTGTAATAAGTACAGTAGGTAGTGGTCGCCAAAGAACGCCATTTCTTCTTATTACCCAGCCTAAAACGACGAGACATCTTTGCCGGATTATCAACAACATCCGGATGGTAATAAGGCAAGTCCGTAAACTTTCTATAATACTTATTCGCCATCATCTTTCCTTGTCTCAAATTGTAAACTCTTGCTTATTATCATCCATGTATGCCGGAGGAATAAACCTTTTCTTAACCAATTCTTTAAACAATTTTTTTTTTTTTTTTTTTTTCAATCAGCTGTTTCCTCCGGTGACATCATATAAGCCTCCAGTCTCCACCTGGATGCAACTCAATACTCAGAAACCAGGTAGTCGTCTTCACTTACCTTCAAAAGACAGATTTCTTTAACTTGCATAATCCAAAACGTCTTTTCCAAATGATTAAGCCATCGCTTTGCTCCTTTAGGTCCATCATTTTTCCATAAAGTGATTCAGTTTCAACTTATAAACAATCTCAAAAGGAATCAGTTGACTAAGTGACTGAATCACAATAGTATTAGTTTCCTTTAACTGAGCTATATCGAGGAAAGCTAGGCTTATCTGAACGACGTGGCTCTCTATGAGGCGGTAAAGTTCTGACAGAACACACTAGGAATTTCTCAAGATATACAAGACTGCAACCCTAAGCTCTGATACCAACTGACATACCCCGTCCCGAAGGAGGGCATGCTGGCCGTCACGTGACAGTGACGTAACCATTTACACAGTACGGAAGCTTTAAAGATACAATTTCTAAGATGAAACACCCAAAGGTGAGTCCTAATTTTTGTCCATTCTGTCAGAACACCGTTGGATTCCTCGTAGCCACCAAGCTCTGATATCTTAAACCTGGAGGGGCGCAAAACAAAAGCTGAGTGGGTCAGCAAAACGAAAGTATTCAAAACCTTCTTTTCTCTTTTGCATAAAATAACCCCTCGCCGTAAAACAAGTATAGTTTCCCAGAAAATAAACATATATACGTATGTATAAATATGCCAAATATGCTCAAGGGTATATCAATCATGCTCAAGAATGTGCCATGTCAAAGCCTCATAATGATATGCAAGTGTTCAAGTATAAATCACATCAATAGCATAACATCTGGCAGCCGGAGTCACCTAACGTGACCTGTACGGCTGCATATAGAGCTCAAATCTCAAACTCAATAACTGAACAACTGAACCTGCCCACGAGTCGGAACCACCTAAAGTGGTCTGTACGACAGGCTTGGGTGTAATACATATGTATGCTCTAGTGCTACGATCACGTGAAGGCTGTACGAATAATCGCAGGTCACCTACGAGTCGGAACCACCTAATGTGGTCTGTACGACAGGACTGTGCACCTAGCTTGGATCCAAGCTGAGCATATGGTGCGGGAGGTGAACATCACGTGAAGGACTGTGCTCTGCTCAGGGCGGGAGCACTAACACCGGGGGTGCAGGTTATGAGCTTTCAATCACATCTCTATCATATCATTCTTCATATCTCAATCATATCTCATGATCGTTATCAGCATAATATCTCAATTGTATCTGAATTATATCTCAATCATATTTCAATCATATCACAATCATATGCCAATCATATCTCAATCATATTTCATTTGTATTTCAATCGTATTCCAAACGTATTTCATACGTATATCAAATGTATATCAAATGTATGTCAAATGTAGCTTACCTGGGCCTCCTCAGCACCATGCAACAGTATGCATAATTATGGTAATGCACATATTAAAATATGATGCATATATGACATGATATTTAATTCGTATTTCTTTTAAAATACGTTTTCTGGGAAATACGTCAAGCATACGTATATATATACTGAAAAATAACTGCCCACTCACTGATAAGTAGCCGGTTCGTAACCCTCACGCCTAGTTTGGTTACATTCGTCGTCCGTACTAGTTTCACATATAAAAGAATAATTATAAAATCATCATTTAAACGCACATACACAAACATTCGTCAATAACTTTCTCATACGTTGCTCAATTTGGGTGTGTGAATATACCACAGTGATCTACACGACGTCACGAACACGTGACAATTTTTAGAACTCAATTTGGAGCTCTCACGCGCCCGCACGCACCCTGTATACGCGCTGCCCACGCGCGCGTTTTCTTCCTCGCGGCGCCGGACTGGTTTCGCCGGAGGTGGGTGTTTTGCCGGAATTTCTGGGTAAACTTCAAAGTGTCATAACTTCTTCATTTCTTAACCATTTTCGACGTACTTGATATCAAAATGAAGGTATTGACGAGACGAACACATCCATACCTTCCTCGACCCCTAAATCGTCATGGATTCGCCGGAAAAAGCCTCGAAAGCTCCGGCCAAACTTTGAACTCGTCGTTCTCCGTGTTTTTTCGTCCAAAAGCTTCCAACGAATTACTCCAAGTCTCCTAAGGACCTCAAGAAGCTTCCTATAAGCTTGAAAAGTCCTAAAAATCAACCAATAAAAAGTTGATGAATAGTACCTAAATCGGAGTTCGTCTTTTCGACGTGAAAACGTTATAGTTCTTACCTGAAAACGTTATCGTCAAAACGAAGAAGATGGTGATTTTATTTTCGTCGATCCGTGAAGTTTTGAAGAATTGGTGTTGTTGCCGTGTGTTTGAGAGTGAGGGAGAGAGAGAGAGCTTGACGGGGAGAGAGGAAGAATGAAAAACAGGTTTGAGGAAGTCACGGAAAGGAAAAGGAAAAGGAGAAGAAACGTGCAACCCGTGTATGCACAGTGCCTTGTCTTTAATCATTCCACACAATCAAACAAACCGTCCAACTTTAATAAAGATTTAGGGTAATTAAACACACTTCACACATATGAAAATGTTAATTCGGGACGGGCTGTCACACCAGCAGCCAGAAAAGACTACTAGAATCAGCTCACGTTTCAGCCCAAGGGAAAAGAAGGAACTCACGGATTTCCTTAGGGAAAATCATGACGTCTTCGCATGGTCACCTTTTGATAGGATTAAAAGCACACCACAAAGTAGCACTTAAATGTCCTATTGATTTTCCTTATTAACACTAAGATTTGTCAATTGTAGCATATGAAAATAAGGGTCTTTCCTGCGGAAGATTGTTTTATCTAACTACTTAAAATGTCACAAAAACTGGGCTGCTGTCCCTACTCGCCAGCCACCAAAAAATAATTATTAGACCGACTTACACTTATCTGAAGTCTACGAAATTTTATATGAAGACACTAGACACATAGAGCTACACTCACACAAAGTTTTGGGATTTTTGGAGTTGATTTGCTATTTAAATTAAATCGAACAAAACAGAATAGAAACAGATTTTAAGTAGTTCACAAATTAAGAGAAACGAGTTAGGGGAATTGCTATCCACCACCAAATAATCATACAAACATGTTATGTTTCATTCAAATTCCTTTTATTTCCGGATGAAGATGCTCAAGTTGGCTCAATGTTAGAACTCAACCTATTACTCTTTCTTATGTAGCATGTTAAGAGAATGGCGTTTTCAACTTAACTTAGTCCCTAGCATGCAATCTAGAATGACGTTTTCATAGATTTAACAAGTATAAATCATTAAGAACGAAAAGAGTTTGAGTCATCACAAGGCATCGTAAGTACTGGCGTTGTCTTACTTATCCTAGAAATTGGTTGACATGTTAACCGCAATTAACAAGTATTACTCTAGAACATATGTAGATCCTCATTCGACAAGGGCAGGCACACACATATTCATATCATTAGAATCCTAGATATGCTTACTAACTATGCATCCGTAGAAAACACATAAAGAATTCATCAATGAGACAAGTAGTGAACCAATTTTCATCCATTCATAAAAGTAATTCAAAATGAAATGTTATAACAAACTTGCAATCATATTCGGGGCTTCAAAATAGCCCCTAACTACTAAAAATTAGTTACAAATAATCCTTAAGTTAAAACAAAAGATAGACATGAGTTTGAGAAAATAGAACTGAAAGAAATCGATTGAGGCTTTCTCCCCTTTCCTTCCTTCCCCAATGTTGTTTTTAAACCAATTATTGCTGCATCATTTTCTTCTCCTTAACTTATCCACTGATAGCCATTTAGTGATGACAAGTGAGAGGAAATGGTAAAACAATTGTAACTCTTTGGGTAGCCTTTATGCCAAATACTCCTACTTAATTTTCCATTTCCTCTGATATTTGAATAGGTGTCAGCTGGCTTGTTCTTGGCTGCATCAATTTTGGCTGCTAGATTAATTGGATTTATTGCTTTCAATGCTTTCTTGTTAGTTACATATTGCTCAGCCTCTTGGGAACCTTTCAGTGTTAAGACGGCCATAACATCTTCTAGAAAAATGATATTAGCAATATGTGAAATGCTCCATAAAATAGACATTCGTAGCTTTCTAAGCATATAAGGCTCATTCTCTAATTCATTATGAGCTGTTCGCAACTTGCTTCCAAAGTCAGCTGATCTGCACAGACAGTTTTGACGAATTTGTTGCTTAAAATCCCACTTGTACTATTTTTCTTTTCTTTGCTTAACCAATCCTACAAAACACAAAACAAAGTAAATAGCTCAAAATATAAGGAACTAACTAAGAAAAGACAAGTGGATTTGATGTAAAATATATATATATATATATATGAGCTTATCACCTTTCGACATGCCCAACATCGACCCTAAGATAGCTTGCCACAAGCTGCACGTTGACTCGGTTGCCAAACTGGTAATCCAAAAGAGAAGACATTTCGCACCCGAACGAGTAGTGATCATTGAAGTGGAAATTGACAAGCTATTGGAGGCCATATTCATAGAAGAGGTAGCACATTCAGTATGGCTTGCCAACGTCATGCTAGTAATGAAGAAAGAGAAGGGCAAATTGAGGGTTTACATAGACTACACCGACCTCAACAAGGCATGCACGAAAGATCCTTATCTAGTTCCTTGAATCAATCTATTGGTAGATTTAATTTCCAGGAACTGGCTGCTTAGTTTCTTGGACTCATACTCTGGCTGCAACCAAATAACTCGACAAGACCACGTTAGTGATCGAGCGAGGCACCTACTGCTACAAGCTCATGCCTTTTGGCCTTAAGAACGTGAGAGCTACTTGCCAATGACTGGTAAACCTGATGTTTAAGAAGAAAATTGGAGTAACCATGAGGTCTACGGCGACAACATCATGGTGAAGGGCAAGTAACAATCAAACCACACCAGCAACTTAGCGGAAACTTTCAACATCCTTCGAAAGTATAAGATGAAGCTCAATCCCGCCAAATGTATATTCAGAGTTTCTTTAAGCAAATTCTTAGGGCACTTAGTAACCCAACGAGGAATCAAAACACATCCCAAGAAAATCCGAGCAATCATAAGATGAAATCTCCAACTTCCATGAATGAGATCTAAAGTTTGACCGGATTAGCAGTTGCGCTCAACCACTTTTTCTTGCGGTCCACTGATCAATGCAAGCAATCAAAAAGGCACAACGAGATAAATGGGATGATGAGTGTGAAATAGCTTTCCAATACCTGAAGAAGTATTTCACATCACCTCCCTGACTATCCAAGCCAGAAGCAGCAGAGGAGTTACACATCTACTTGGCAGTCTCGAAAGAAGTGGTGACTTCTACCCTTATATAATAAGAGTTGAGGCCCCAATTGGCAATATTCTACACTTCTAAAGTCCTTCTCGATGAGAAAATTAGATATACGATGATCGAGAAATTAATTTTGGCGCTAGTTGTTGTGGCTCGAAAGCTCAAACCATATTTTCAAGCTCATACAATCATCATCATGACTCAATATCCTTTATGATCAATCCTACATTTCTAGATGCTTCTCAACATGTAATGAAATAAGGATTGGAACTTGGCCAATACAGCTTAGTTTTCTGACCCTGTAACGCGATAAACGCCTAAGCCTTGGCGAACTTCATAGCATAATTCACGCCTATCCTAAGCAATGCAATAGAGCGGCCCAACGACCCTCTAGAGGCAATCGAGCACACCTTAGCCATGCTTGCTTGTTGTCCAAAATGGTGCATCCATCTTCAAATGCTTGGGAACAGGCGTGGTCTTTGTCACCCTAAACGGTTCGATGCTCGAGCAGGCAATCACTCTACACTTCAAAGCATCCAATAACGAAGTAAAGTACAAAGCCTTACTAGTAGGCCTTCGAATGGTAAAAAACTTGGCTATGAAAAGCTTGCAATTCATTATGATTCCCAACTAATCACCAGCCAGACTATTGGGAGTACATGGTAAAATATCCGAATATGGTGCAATACCTAGAGAATGTACGAAAGCAACTTGAGGTGTTTTAGATTTACACCCTCACTCAAGTTTCACGGCCAAACAACTCCCACACGCATGAGCTAGCTGGCTTAGGCTCCACCCTCAACCACCAACTCAAACGCTCTATTCCGGTGAAGTATTTAGATAACCCAAACATAGAGGCAGCGTCAGTAGCCGAGGTGTCACAAGTTAGTACAACTTCGAACTGGCAAGATTCCATTATAGATTGCCTGGTCAATGGAACACTTTCCATGGAAAGATTAGAGTCTAGAAAGCTCCAAACAAAGGCAGCATGCTACTACATGCGGAACAACAGTCTCATCTGAAGATCCTACACTGGACCACATCTCTGCTGCATAGTGCCTCTCGATGACCTAAAGGTTCTAAGTTTAATCCATGATGGTGTTTGTGGAAATCACTTCGGAGACTGATCCTTAGAACAGAAGGCTCTTAATGTAGGCTATGACTGACTTATTATGCATTAAGACGTTAAGAAGTTAGTACAAAAGTGTGACTGCTGCCAACATTACAAGCCAGTACCAGCATTGTCTACTAACGAACTACACCCGCATATGAGTCCTTGGCCATTCATGTAATGGGCAATTGACTTGGTAGGGCCAATGCTGCTAGCTACTGGGCAAAGGCATGATGAATGTGGCAACTGACTACTTCACCAAATAGGTGAAAGCAGAGCCCATGACAACCATAACTCAGACGGACATAGAGCATTTCATATGGAGGAACATCATTTGGCATCCCTCAAGTCATTGTCACAGACAATGGCCCACAATTAGTAGGCAAAGATTTGGCGAAGTTCTTCCAGAAATATAGCTTCAAGCAGCACATGTCCATACTGAGGTATCCCTATGGCATGGGCAGGCCAAAGCATCCAACAAGACGATTCTCGACTGCCTCAAAAAATACCTCTTCAACAAGAAGGAAAAAAGGCTAGACAAAATTCTCGAATGTTTATGGGCGTATCGCACAACCAAACGACGAGTAACCGGTGAGACTCTTTTCTATTTAGCATTTGTTTCAGAAGCAATCATTCATCCTAATGTCATCGTGGCAAGTATTAGCACTCTACTGCCAAGCATCGAGCAGAACGAAAAGGAGATGACCATAAATCTAGATCTGGCAAAAGGGGAACGTAAGAAGGTCAACACTTGCATCGCAACCAACTAGCAACAGCTTTTCTCCAACTATAACAAAAGGGCCAAGATCTGGCAGCTCTAGACTAGAGATCTAGTCTCAATAAATCCTTCATCACTGCTCATAGAGAAGGCTCCAAAAAGATGAATCCCATCTAGGAAGGTCCGTATAAGATCAGCAGAGTAGGCAGCAAGGGTAGTTACATTGTTGCCATCATGAACGACAAGGGGATAGAAAAACAATGAAATACTTACAATCTAAGGAAGTACCATTATGACCTCCCGCTACATCAAAGCCCGAACACTCAAGCAGCTCGACGGGCACCACTTTGCAAGCCGATGACTATCCAATTGTTATGTAGTTCCTACCTTACAACTTGGCTCGGCTGCATGCTTTCAAAAACTGATCACTCCTGCACTTCAAAAGAAAACCGCGCCCTTCTTAGGGACTAATCACAGGAATTGCGCCCCTCTGAGGACCAACCATGCTTTCCAGTGTGAGAGGGTACACCAATTCCCCAACACCCATATGCGTTTGTTCTCCAATGCAGGAGGATAAATTATACACTCTAAATATCCAAATGTGGATGAGTCAGGCTGTTCTGGTGTAACTAGGTGCACGATGGCTTGAGTCAGGATTCCTAGAAGTAGCCACAATGGTTTTTTTCAAGGCTTAGCTAATTGAAGGATTTTGGGTCTCTTGGCCTAATCCGTGGGGAGCTGGGCCTCAGAGACAAAGGAGATACATTATGCAGTATGCCCTATGGACAACTGCCCTGGAACCCTAAAGCTGCTATTGAGTGCACTAAGGTAACCTATAGTTTTCAGAAGTCTACCTATGGTTTTCCCTTCAAGCAGTAAGCCATGCTAAACTTATACAACCACACATTTTCTTGAAAGGTTAATCAAGTTAGCATGCATGTATGAAGTTTTATCCATTGTCGGCATGCTACGCAGTTAATAAGCTTCACCGTTGCTAACATGCTACACAATCTATACGCTTCATCTCTTGGAACTTTGCTTACGAAATTCCATACAACTGCGTACGTTTGATACAAAAGGTTAGCAAACTTCATGACCCAAAAATCTTTAGTATGTTGTGATGCAGGCCACACAGCTCAAAATATTGAAAAAAGCCAAGGTTAACAACCAAGTGGTCCTGCAGAGTTGTCTACTTCTGTAAGTAAGGCGTCTGATTGCCAACGCTATGGTTAACAACTTTGCAAAAATTCTATACCAACACCTATAACTGCATATGCTACATGGGTCTGTCTGCTTATAGAAAGAAGCGAAGATGAACAAAAACGAAGGAAGCAAGTTTATTAAAATTTCTAGCAAAATTGATAAACAAGTAGCAAAGGCTAAATGAGTTCAAGAAAAGCAAAAAGCAACAAGGAAAACAAAAAAAAATTCTAAAGGCTACCTAGAAGACTACTCTTCAAGAACTTGGACATCCAATGACTACTCGACTGCCACACCTTCAGCAGCTGCGACACTCTTAGCAACGGCATCATCCAGTGCTTCACCTCTGACTACCCCAGCCTGGTCCGACTACTTCACCAATTGAAGCCTCAAAAGTAAAGGCAAGCAAGTCTTACGAGGAAAAAGAGAAAGTCTTGAAAATTAGCTTGACTCTGAACAAGTGGCGCCTTGAGCCCAACCTTCTTTCCCTTCAGCTGCTCGTTCTCCTCAAGCAGGTCAAGAAGGACGCCCTGTAACTTATCCACTTACTTCTTTAGACTTTTATTGATCTTAAGTGTACCTTGGATTTCCAACACTTAGGGTTCAAGCCTGTTGACGATCTTCTTGAAGTGGATCACTTCATTATAAGCAACAATTAACTCTTCATCCTTTGCATAAGCAGTGGAACGAAGCTCAGAAACGGCACGCTCAAGATCTTGAATACAAGGTATGTAACATCCAATCTCATTCTCTACACTTTCATACTTAACTTGGATTGAGTTAAGCCTAGTCTTCAAGTCAATGATCATTTGGCGAGCGGTCTCAAACTGCAAAGAAGTGGGCGCAAAGATATTAGATCCCTTCAAAGCGACGAGCTCAAACTCCAATTTTTTTATCTTCTTGGTCTAGAGTTGTTGCTATAGTTGTTGCCACCTCCTTGGTAGCCTTGGTATCCCCTTGGTCTGTAGTCATCGTTTTCGGCATCATGGCAAGCAAAGCAGTCTTCCTTTACTTGGTCATATACTTTGCAAAGGAACTAGGGCAAATAACCCTCTGAACCCATCAACAAGTTCGGCACACGTGTCTATATCTTCAAGCAGATCTGACTTCAAAAGTGCATAGATCTCAGTAGATTTTTCAGAAACAAGCTTGACGAATTTCTCACAATTGCCCATGCAAGTAGTCTCCTTTTTCTTAGCAGGTGAATCAGTCCCAGCAGCAAGAGGAGTGAGCCTTGGTGCCATTTAAGCAGCAAAGTTCACCTTATCACTTTTCACAGTAGCAAGCCTCTCCAAATGTGAACCAGACTTAGCTCCTAACGGACGTCTTGGTACAGACTTTGGCACTTGGGGCATGATAGAACCTTTATGCTGAGCAATCCTATTAGCAATCGTACTAGCCATTTTCGCCGTGGCAAGTGTCACAAATCTAGTAGCCTCATTTTTTTCCCATTGGAAGAAACCAAGTCAATCACAAGCCTCTGGGCAGTAGGCGAACAATTACGAGCAGTGGAGGAAGTCTTCGGTTTTTTAATCAACCGACATCTCTTAAGCAAGTGGGAAGATTTTTTCTTTCCATCTTCATCCACTGTAGGCTCCACAATAACGATTAGATGAACCAATGCATCCGCCTTGATCCTCTTTATCCCCTTTATCGGAAGCAGCCTACCTTTCTCCCGACGAAGATGACTAAGCAGCCAATACCATCATGGTACTCAGCTGGGATACCTAATGCAACATTCACCTTCTTCATATCTGGAGAAGTCTTGAAGTTGAGCCAAATTTTGAATCTACATAGGTAGAGGAGGACAATTAGCAAATCCGATAGCAGCTCAGCACAAAGCATCTTAAAGATCAAATAATTTATGATGAAACCTCGATTGCCTATGAGCCAAGCCCCACGACCTATCTTTCTTGGCTCAACCAAACAGTAGGGGGCTCAACCAAACAGCAGGACCGTGACCTACTCATTTCTCTCAACTGTCGACCTGGTTTGTGTCAGGTCCAAGAGCCCAAAGGACATAAGCCATGCAACTCGCCTCGCACTGCTCCCTAACACCTCAATTCGCGGCCTCAGTAGCACAGCTTCCTTTGGCTCTAGCCAAGCTAAATAGCCCAAGCAGGGATCCCTGCCACAATATCTCTTAGGCCCATGTCTAACCGACTCCTGGCACCTGCCAGCCGACGTGCCGCACCACCCCGATGACTGCCCCACGACAGCACTATCCAAGGAGACAACAAGGAAAATTAAATTTTTCTTACCCCGGTGGGGCGCAGAAAAGTAAAAAAAAACAATGAAGGACGGTCCTTTGCACGGGCAAGTGAAAAAGATTGCTAGGGGAGGGGAAACAAATATCCTCTAACTTTCTCTCTCTTGTATGGCAGAATAAATTACTCTCTAAAGTTGATTTAATCATCTACTTAGGGTAGACTTAAATATACTTTGGAAGTGATTTATTTCTCTTTCCTAGAAGGATTTAATTTCCAATTAATGTGGGAACCTACATCAAAATATGAAAAAATCTTTTGTTTCCTAAAGCAAGGAAAAACTCTACATCAGCTACCTTTTCCCATGAGCAGCCTAATAGGTGCGAGGGCATTTGTGGAGCCAAAAAGAATCAAGAAAATTATGGAGGCGACACGTGGACTTTTGGGTGAAAAAGGACAAAATTACCCTCGAGGCATACCGAGATTCCCACGTGCATGCAACGGACAATAACGGCTCAATCAAGGAACATTCAAGGGTGATCCAAATGGTATTTATTCAAATCTCTCTCATCACTCCTCATCAAATCCTCACTCAAGAGGTAACTCTCAATTTTCCTATTCAATTTAGGATTAATTGACAAATTAATTGCAAGATATTATTTCACATAATATCTTGCAATTATACTCATATTCCCACAATATATGGCTATACCTTATTCTCCTAGTAAAGCCGGTCACACCCCTATAAATAGCCTCATTCTCCCACTAAAATGCTAATTCATCCTCTCCCCAAAAATTCCTAAACATAGTCTCTCTCAAATTCTAACTTTGGCATCGGAGATTCTTCGGCCAAAACATCCCCCGCTTCATCATGGGCACGTGAGCCTTTTGGCCTTAATCTTAGTTGTTATAATCTTACAGGTGCATTTTCGTCAAAGGAGAAGACAGTGGAAATTTGCATCCACAAGTAGCCCAACCTCTTAAGCCTTTGCATGGTCCCTCCTTTCATCAATGTGAGATTCATTCTCAACACACCCTTAATGTGTGGTGAATTTTCAAGTCTAAGACGTAGACTATAGAACGAGGTGACGTGAAGCGCATGTGGCCGTTTGGCTTCACACATGAGATTCATTCTCAAGAGAAGGGAGGAGAGAAAATGGAGTTGGGAAATAAACCTATAAAGTGAGAGCAATTCAAATTATTTAGTTTTCATTAATTTTGTGCATCATTACATATACATTTATTTCACATTGCTTCACTTTGAGAGATTGCAGATAGCCTGTTGTAACACAACAAAATGCTCTTGATGATGATGAAAAGAGGAAAGCGAAGACCTAGGTCTAGGAACCACGGGTAAATTCTGGTTCAAAGGCATTAGGAATCAGACGATGCAACTAAGTCAACATAGATGTTATGACCAGGTTACTGCCAGATTTTGTAATTGTTCAAGATGTCTCGATGGTCTACGACAGAGTTTCACCCTTTTTTTGGCTGCAGACTCTCACCAAGGAAGGTTATAAGGAAAAAACCTTAGCCAACTTTGATTTCTTGCTCGAGGACATCATGCGAAGAGCTTCAAGGAAAGGAAGGATTTTGAAATCGGTAAGACAAGAAAATTAGAGCCTTTTTTGTACAATGGATAATTTGAAGGATTTGGGTAAAGTAAAAGGGAAAATATATGAGGATAATGCATTGAAAGACAGAGTCATCGAGCCTTCAAATCGACTCGCTTGAGGATCTTTCAACCTGGGGTTGAAATTAATGAAGCATATCGGAGAAAATTTCTCGTGCACATGCCACAAAATGCAGCATCTCACCATTGTGAACATTATGGCAGAATGCCCAAAACTGCACAATTGGATCGAAAACGCCTTCACTTCAATACCAAGTGTTACATCATTCACAAGAATTTGAAGACTAAACGGTACATTTTCTAGCTTATTCCGCCAAGCATGATCTTTGGATAACAATCCATCATCAAGGGGAATGGGTTGCCTCTCAAATAAATGGTTAGGTACAATTATGGAACCATGATTTTTCAGGGTGGAGTAAGGCTGATCCGAATGCAGTTACCTCAGAAGTCCAGTCATGGACTCACCAACTCTGGGCGGAGTTGTATCAATTGGAGTAACTATGCCACCATGACTCTACTCTGAGGTAATAGTTGGAGTCTAAACGACTCCGCTGGATGACCATACTTGTTCCATAAGACATGCAATCTAATTTGGATATGGACACAATCAGATCCTATAAGTCTTGGAATTCCTGCATTCCAGCAATTGGTTTATGCCACAAATAATCATAACTCCTAAGAGGATGCAATATCTACTTCTAGATATCGTCTAGGATTCTCTCGGTTTAGAACGAAAATTATACCCTTATAAGGTATCTCTTCCTATGGTATAAATACACTCATCTAGGGTTCATCTATGGTAACGCATTCTAAACACTTCGATTCTCTTGCCCACTACTTGAGTCTAAAATCACCCATTGACTTAACAATTGGAGAGCCTTTGGCTGGCACCACCTCTGACCTGGGGGTTGCTTATTATTTTGCAAGTTGCTCGAGTTTTAGCTCAACCACCACTTACAGGCAGTGAGCAAATTTGGTTCCGACAATTATGTTCCACTTCTACAAAACTTGATTGGATAAACAACTTTTTGCCTTTTGCACTTTCCATTGCCTTTTGACCTCATTTTTTTCTGTGACAACTTATCAGCCATTGCCTTGTCCTTCAATCTAGTACAACATCAAAGGATTAAACATATTAAAATTTATGTGCACTTTGTTAGAGAAAGTGTTGCTAAGAAACAACTTTATCTTCCGTTTGTTTCTTCTAAAAAGCAATTTACAGATATACTGACAAGGGGTTTGAGTGCTTCACTGTTTCACAGTCATTGCACCAATTTCATACTTGGTTCCTCCACGCATGGATTGGAGGGGGCTATATAGAGATGTCATATACATGGCCTAGATTGTGTCATTTGCCAAAGGATTAGAGAGTTATTTACTTAGATTGTTGTGCTTTGTGCTTATAACATCAAGGCTATAAATACTTGTATATCTCTCAGATTGTAATATTTTCTTCATAAAGAAATATAAGAACGATTTAGCTCATTTTTCTGTTCTCTCTCTCTCTCTCTAAGCTTTCTTCTTGTTTTACTGTTACTTCTTCCTCTAGATTAACGAACTCAACAAGCATGACTCAGTAGATCTCTGCCTACATAACGAAACCACACGACAACGAATGTCGTTTTGTCATCCACCCACATCCCAACTTCTTCCAATAAAATTTCCGCAATCACAATAAATAATCAATTCATGCCTCCGGAATGCACAAGATCAACATTTAACTACCTTAGCCATCAACAGGGTCAGGTATCTTTTCACAAAATTGAATAAAGCAAGACTTTGTGTTTCCCTACCTGGATTGCACGTTATTGGGTGATGGCTGCAGTGAGACCCACGCGGAGATTTTTCTTTCTCATCCTTTATTATCTCCCCCACTTTTTGGGAAAATATTCTTTCTCACTCTCCCTTTGTTCTTCCTCCACTGGCGCGCGCACACACCCCTACACCACCATGGCTTCCAAATCATCGACGAACCAAGTTTCTAAAATCATCATTGTCTTACTCTCATCGACACGAGTTCAACCATCGTCTAACGAATCTCGTGTTTTGGAATTGAAATCAAAGAAAGATACTTGAAATGGCTCGTATGTTGTGACTTGGAATAAATGTTTCTCGGTAAAGGAAGGGAATGGTAATTTATTCATTCCTATAGAACGTCTAGGAACAAGAAGATTAAATCGGATATATCGATAGATTCCTGCGTAGTCCAAAGAAAAAAAAAAATCCAATTTCATCTCTATCGAAATTTAATATCAGAATAGTGGATTATGATGAAATGGGTTAGGTCCACTTACTTTTTATTTTGTTGATTTCTAAATTAATTTAGTTGGAATAATGGAAAATAGGAAAGGAATAGTAATATTTGAAGATTTAAGGAGATGACTTATCCTTACATTCATTAGAATATTTAATATAATATTTACAATAATTCTATTATTGATGCGAACTAATTAAGCACACAAATTAAAACCCTCTTTTGACAATTGTAGTAAAGATGCAAGTAGGGATCGTTCTAGACCGGGGATTAGGAGGGATTACTAAATCACTTGGAAACTGACTCAAAAATGTAAAACAAACGTTAAAAACACTAAACTAGACTCAAAGAATGCAAACTAAACAGTAAAACACTTAAACAAATCAAAAGACTCAAAGAATGCAAAACACTTATAAATACAAACTAAGACACTTTCTAACTAAATTGGACACTAAACTAAAGGGGGATTGAGGTTTTGACGAAATTAAACTAAATGCACAGATTGCAATTAAAAGGCAGAATGTAAATATGAATGTGATGAAAATATGGATGAATGCTAGCTAGAAGGTTCTTCTCCACACATGTTACACTTGCATACAATTTGATTTTCAGTTGGTCTTTCGATAAATTATGAAACTCAACACCCCGGGTTAATTAGGTCCGCTTAAAATAACCGTCAAGTTCTCCTTAAGTTAATGAATTGGATGGGTTAGCGCAACGCAATTCAAAACATTCTCCAAAAGTCCTTTACGTGAAAAGCACAATAAAGATACAATCAAAGATCATTAAGCATCATGAAAACTATAAGTGTCGACGAGACATTCGTTACTATGATGAGCATGAAACTAGTGCCAAGAATTCATTTAACGCGATTGTTTATAAGCAACCTCCACTACGTGTGAATATAAATTCATAACTATTAGGTGAAACTCACTTATATTCTAGCGTCATATTCATGCATGAAAATTAAGCGTGCACTCTCAATAAACATACACAAATAAGTTATCAATCAAACAGTTAAACAAATTGAATCCATAATACATGAAATTCCAACCAAAAGTAATCAAATCATATTGCAAGTATAAACATGGTTTCGAATCACCCCCTAACTAAATAGGGGTTTAGCCTCTCATGTTCGCAAAAAGAGAAATACAATTGAATTTAAACATAAAGCACAAAGGATTGATTACACCTAGAACGCCCAATGAATCCACTCGAATTTCTGCGCGTCCAAGCTCCTCTTTCTCCTTTCCTTATTGCGGCAGAGATGGTCTAGGGAATTTCTGGAGGTTTTTCTGATTTGGGGATGGATTTAGGGAGGTTTGGTGGTGCGGCAAGGTTATGGAAGGTGTGGAATAGTGTGGAATAGAGTGGGGAGTGGTAGAGAGGCTGCGGCAGAGAAGTGAGGTTGCTGGAATGGATGGGAAAAGGCACGGCTGGAAAGAATATGGGATCCAATCAGTGATGGTGGCTGCGTGAAAAAAATATATATGAATGGAATGAATTAGGGTGAATATGCCACGGCTTAGGGTCAAAATTAGGTTGAAAAATATCATGGAATGCACGGCAAAGGTGAATAATAATGTATGGTGGCTACGGCCATATTTCTTTTTGGTATATTCGGTTCAATGATAAATGGGGGGGCCACGGCTTAGGTTAGAAATTAGGGTGTGAAGGTGGCTGAATAATTAAGACTTAAAGTGAATCAATTAGGTCGGCTAGGGTGAAATAAAGGGTGAAAATCTGAGATGGAATGAACAATAGAGCTAGGGTGCGGCTGCAAGGTTAAAGGGCTAGGGTTTAAGTGGATAAATTAGGCCCAAAATGCCCCCCCTTACACGGCAAGGGAAGGGGAGAAGGGAAAAGCCTACGGCAAAGGGTTTTAAGGGCCCTAGGGCCTTCGTTTTGTGTCCTAAAGCGCCTACAAGGACTTCAAAGTGGCTAGAAAATACGGACATTTAATTTAGGAAAGGTTACCAAAACGGGAAACCTAGGGTTAACTTTCCTACTTCAAATAGGAAACCTTGTTTGAGTAGGATTCCTCGTTTTGGTAAGAATTCATCGTTGGAGTAGGAATTCGTCGTTTCTTCAAGTCTTCAACTCATTCATTCCTCTTTCGCTCCAAAAGACTCCAATTTGCATCTTCTTGCACACTTTGGCCTTATAATCTGAAAATACACAAAAGTGGCCTTAAACACTCAAATAACTAAATAAACACAACATAAATGCACGAGAACAAGCTAATTAAGTCGCATGAATATGCTCCTATCAAATTCCCCCACACTTAACTTTTGCTAGTCCTCGAGCAAAACAAAACAACTAAAGTAAACAAGACGAAACAAAACAAACAAAACATAACCTAAACCTTCCAACGATTGCCTCAGGGATTTCCAATGAAACATGACATGTCAAAGATCATTACTCACATAGCTTTTAGTCTTCCTTCCCCTCAAGCACATACTTAATCATAGTCACCATTCACTAGTTCGCATTTAATCAATTAAAACACATTTGGAATGTAGTAACATGCCTTAGAGAATTCCCTCAATTCCTCACTAGTTATGCACTCAATTTTCACTCAGATTTTCTGACTACACACCCTACACTAGTTATATGTGAGAAGATTGATGTAAACATGAAAGACTAGTACTCACATACGTTATAACAAAGAAAGCAATTTCTGGAGTAATTAAACGTGTTTAGATATGATCTCATGAATGGAACACTACTACTTAGATGCGAGAACCAGTGACACCATATGCTCATACCAAATTCAAACTCCACAATTGAAATGCACAACACTCAAAATAGAAGTCAAGGGTTGTAACGGGGCTTGGGGTATTGGCTCACAAGGAAAGGTAGGGATAAACAAAAGTTCTTTAAGCAATAGTAAGTAAAGTAATGAAATTAAGACCTAGAATTCCCTTAAGATGCAGAAATCAACTTTTTGACAAATAGGGGAGATTCAAACAACTCTTAGGGCCTAATTCATTGTTTTGGGCCCTTACGTCAACAAACCATACTTTGGAACTCTTTTTCATCTCTTTTCAACTTTTTTTTTTTTTCATTTTTTTTTCTTTCTTTTTCTAGCCGTGCCTATGGCACATAACTCACATCAATAATCCTTCCCCCACACTTATTTTCTGCAACACATTAATCAAAAGGAATTCATTCATGCTTACTATGCTTCAAGAACAAGGGTACGGATGGTCCTAATCTAGGCTAGGTGAGGATAATGTGGGTTAACAAAGAACATGGGCTAACACGGCTCAATGGGGTTAACTTAAACACAAAATGAGTTAAGGGCACATGGCTATTTGGCTTTTGGTGGTGGTCACTACACAACTTCATCTTGAATACGTGTTATGCAAATCAATGACATGCTTTGAATGAAATGGGCATGAGTTCTAGCATTTGGAACTAAGTGATGAAAACGCCTTCTAAGTAGTAACCAAGCAATGAATAATGAGATCATGCGACGACTTTAGAAAATAATGATGCCTAGATTATTACTCTCCACATAAACGTTTAGGCTCAAGTCTCACCGGGATGTAGCGTTTGTTTAAGTTCCTTCCTTCAAGCATGTTACAAAATCTAATTTTTTTTTTCTTTGTGATTACATGTGAATTCGTAAACTATAACTACAAACAAGCATAAACCAAAGAGTAAATCAAACGTCCATCAATGTTTGTAACTTTCTTTAACCATCATGCAATTAAAAACCAAATCCTCATCATTGTGTTGGAAGGTAACCTACGACACAAACAAACACACAAAAACAACTCTTTTTGGGTTTTTCAAAGCAATTTTTCAAATTTTTATGGTATTTTCGTATTTTTAAGTCAACATACTCTAAAACACTCTAAAATAGCTTAAAAACACTTAAAAACAGTGGGAAACAAGTTTAGACATGTTAGGAGGTAAAACCCTACGAATTTCATGCAAAAATATCTCAAAACAAAATGTTACCCATCCCCCCCCCCCCCAACACTTAAACTAAACATTGTCCTCAATGTTTCAAGCTTAAAATCACACCAAATAAAAGTAAACACAAAAACATGGCAGAATGTAAATAACAAAGAGAAGAGGTTAGGGACGCAAATCTGGTTATGGAGTGTAAATTCCATCTTCTCCTTGTTGAATGCATGGGTTGCCTCCTACAAAGCGCTTGCTTTAACGTCTTCCAGCCGGACGAAACTTTCTTTTAATCTTCACTCTGGCTCACGGCATGGAGGGGTATGTCCTCCACAGTATACTCCTTGAAATTTCTCGTAGTATGGCTCACTGAATGGGCGGGGATAATGATCCTCCCTAATGGTGGTGTTTCGGTTCCGACAATCCATGTAACTGCTCCCACCACCTTTATATCGATTGGGCTCCTGCACCAACGAAGGTAACAACCTATTAGTTGAAATAGGAATTGAGATTGGAATTGAAGACTTACAAACATAGTGTGGTGAGGGCTCAAAAGTGGCAGCCCTATCAACAATGTTTCTATGGCTACTTTCGGCCATATTGGGTGGTTGTAGACCAATCACTCCAAGTTCTTCTCCAGCGGTGGTTCCGGATACATTCTTCTTGATAGGTATGGATCCTTTCGGCCCCATGTCCTTATGCACATCTATGACAAAGCAAGAATGGCTATCGTTAGGATTCTTAATAGAGTCATAAACATTAAATTTAATTATATCACCACCAAACTCCATTGTTAGTGCTCCCTTGGCCACATCGATCTTTGTTTGAGCTGTTTTCATGAACGGACGGCCTAGCAAGAGTGGCAATGATGGAGCATCGCTCGAATCCTCCATTTCTAAGACATAAAAATCTGCAGGAAAGATGAGATGATTGACCTGCACTAAAACATCCTCAAGGACTCCCTTGGGATAAACATTAGAACGATCGGCCAATTGAATTATAACACCATCTTGTTTTAACTCACCAAGGTTCATAGATGCATAAATGGAATATGGCATGACATTAATAGACGCACCTAAATCTAACATGCATTGTTCAAATTTAGTTTTTCCAATTATGCATGGGATAGTAAAGCTCCCTGGATCCTTACATTTTGGAGGTAACTTTCGTTGCAAAACCGTAGATACATTTTCACTTACTTTCACAACTTCTTTGTTTGCAATTCTTTTCCTAGTTGTGCATAACTCTTTTAAAAACTTTGCATACCTCGGGACTTGCTTAATGGCATCAAGTAAAGGAATGTTTACTTGGACCTTCCTAAACGTCTCCAGAATGTCCTTCTCTTGCTCCTCCTTCTTTGTTTGCATGAACCTACTAGGAAAAGGCACATTGAAAGGAAAAACATTAGTAGGAACCGAATTTGACCCATTCTTACCCTTTTTGGCCGAATTAGACAATTTTGGATCAATACAAACTTGCGGCAAAGGTGTTTCCACCTTTGCCGTGGGTTGGCCTATCTCCTCCTCTTCGATTCTCAATTTTTCCTCCTCTTCGGGGCTTGATGGTGATGGTTTGGATGTAATGCCAACTTCTTTTCCACTTCTCAAGGTGATTGCGTTGGCCGTTTCAAACCCTCCCTTTGGGTTTGGAATGGTTGAACTAGGAAATTGGCCTTGCTCACGAAACTTCCCTACAAAATCTGCAATCTGCCCAATTTGTCTCTCCAATTGCTCCACCCTCTTATCTTGGTTTTGCATGGCTTTGGCTTGATTTTCTTGCCCCTGAGACAAATTCGTTAGTAACTTAAGAAGTGTATCATTATCTAAAGTGTTACCTGAACTTGTTTGGGCAGATTGTGGAGGTGCTTGTGTGGGTGCAAATGGCTTGGTGAAGAAGCCCGGGGGTTGTTGCCTAAAGGCTCCTTGTTGTGGTGGTTGTTGGGGCTCCCTCCATTTGAAGTTTGGGTGGTCTCTCCAACCGGGATTGTAGGTGTTGGAATACGGATCGTTCCTTGGTTGGTTTTGACCTTGAAACCCAATTGCGTTGGCGCTTTCCCATCCACCATTTTCTATGAGTTGTGGGCACTTCTCAGAAGCATGTCCTTGGATCGAACACACCCCACATACCACTGGTCCTTGCATCCTCATTCCTTCGGCCATCTGAGACACAATGGAAGTAAGATTTGCTAACTGTGAATGAATATCGGGGGTGGAACTGACCTCATGCACTTGCTGCCGTGGGGGTCCTCGTTGGCCTACTCCTTCGTATTGTTGAGCGTTCAACGCTCGGTTAGCAATCAACACATTGGCATCCATGGGCGTCTTGTCCACCAATGCTCCACCCGCCGAGGCATCGAGCATTTGACGTTCGATTGGTAGGAGCCCCTCGTAGAAGTATTGCAGAAGCAACTCCTCCGTCATCTGATGCTGTGGACAAGAAGCAACAAGAGATTTAAAACGTTAGTAATATGTAGGAAAAGACTCACCATCTTCTTGCTGTATACCACTTATCCTTTTACGTAAAAGGATGATTCGAGAAGTTGGGAAGAACTTCTCCAAATATGCCCTCTTCATGTTCTCCCATGATGTGACGGTTCCAGGAGCTAGCTCGTACAACCAATCCTTGGTTTTGTCCATTAAAGAGAATGGAAAAGCCTTCATCTTCAATATACTTCCGTCAACGTTGACGGGAGTCATGCTTGAACACACCACCTCAAATTTCTTCAGGTGCTTATTCGGATCCTCCATGGCCAACCCATGGTATTTCGGAATATGGTGGAGCAAGCTTGACTTCAACTCGAACTCCTCTGTCTTCCCTTCGGCAGGTGGGGGATATTGGATACACAAAGGTGCTGCATTACCCAATCCCGAGGCCGAAAGCTCCTTGAGTGTCCGGGTGTCTATGCCATGACTTGTGGTTCTTCAAATACGCTTGCCGTGGGTTCCTCAAATGCACCCGCCGTGGCCTCTTCTTCTTCAAGGTCAGATTCCGGACGTTGTGGACTTGGTTCGTGTGGCTTCCTCTTCCGTCTTAAAGTCCTCTCAAAATCGCTGTCAAAATCAGAGATATGTTCACGAATCGGTTGAGAACTCCGAGTCATGCACTAGTACCTAAAACAAGAAAAAAAACACGAGGTCAGAATCTTTAACAAAATAGATAAACAAAAAGTAACACTCCAAGGGATTAGCAAAGTTGCTAATCCCCGGCAACGGCGCCAAAAATTTGATGCGAACTAATTAAGCACACAAATTAAAACCCTCTTTTGACAATTGTAGTAAAGATGCAAGTAGGGATCGTTCTAGACCAGGGATTAGGAGGGATTACTAAATCACTTGGAAACTGACTCAAAAATGTAAAACAAACGTTAAAAACACTAAACTAGACTCAAAGAATGCAAACTAAACAGTAAAACACTTAAACAAATCAAAAGACTCAAAGAATGCAAAACACTTATAAACACAAACTAAGACACTTTCTAACTAAATTGGACACTAAAGTAAAGGGGGATTGAGGTTTTGACGAAATTAAACTAAATGCACAGATTGCAATTAAAAGGCAGAATGTAAATATGAATGTGATGAAAATATGGATGAATGCTAGCTAGAAGGTTCTTCTCCACACATGTTACACTTGCATACAATTTGATTTTCAGTTGGTCTTTCGATAAATTATGAAACTCAACACCCCGGGTTAATTAGGTCCGCTTAAATTAACCGTCAAGTTCTCCTTAAGTTAATGAGTTGGATGGGTTAGCGCAACGCAATTCAAAACATTCTCCAAAAGTCCTTTACGTGAAAAGCACAATAAAGATACAATCAAAGATCATTAAGCATCATGAAAACTATAAGTGTCGACGAGGCATTCGTTACTATGATGAGCATGAAACTAGTACCAAGAATTCATTTAACGCGATTGTTTATAAGCAACCTCCACTACTTGTGAATATAAATTCATAACTATTAGGTGAAACTCACTTATATTCTAGCGTCATATTCATGCATGAAAATTAAGCGTGCACTCTCAATAAACATACACAAATAAGTTATCAATCAAGCAGTTAAACAAATTGAATCCATAATACATGAAATTCCAACCAAAAGTAATCAAATCATATTGCAAGCATAAACATGGTTTCGAATCACCCCCTAACTAAATAGGGGTTTAGCCTCTCATGTTCGCAAAAAGAGAAATACAATTGAATTTAAACATAAAGCACAATGGATTGATTACACCTAGAACGCCCAATGATTCCACTCGAATTTCTGCGCGTCCAAGCTCCTCTTTCTCCTTTCCTTATTGCGGCAGAGATGGTCTAGGGAATTTCTGGAGGTTTTTCTGATTTGGGGATGGATTTAGGGAGGTTTGGGGGTGCGGCAAGGTTATGGAAGGTGTGGAATAGTGTGGAATAGAGTGGGGAGTGGTAGAGAGGCTGCGGCAGAGAAGTGAGGTTGCTGGAATGGATGGGAAAAAGCACGGCTGGAAAGAATATGGGATCCAATCAGTGATGGTGGCTGCGTGAAAAAAATATATATGAATGGAATGAATTAGGGTGAATATGCCACGGCTTAGGGTCAAAATTAGGTTGAAAAATATCATGGAATGCACGGCAAAGGTGAATAATAATGTATGGTGGCTACGGCCAGATTTCTTTTTGGTATATTCGGTTCAATGATAAATGGGGGGGCCACAACTTAGGTTAGAAATTAGGGTGTGAAGGTGGCTGAATAATTAAGACTTAAAGTGAATCAATTAGGTCGGCTAGGGTGAAATAAAGGGTGAAAATCTGAGATGGAATGAACAATAGAGCTAGGGTGCGGTTGCAAGGTTAAAGGGCTAGGGTTTAAGTGGATAAATTAGGCCCAAAATGCCCCCCCCTTACACGGCATGGGAAGGGGAGAAGGGAAAAGCCCACGGCAAAGGGTTTTAAGGGCCCTAGGGCCTTCGTTTTGTGTCCTAAAGCGTCTACAAGGACTTCAAAGTGGCTAGAAAATACGGACATTTAATTTAGGAAAGGTTACCAAAATGGGAAACCTAGGGTTAACTTTCCTACTTCAAATAGGAAACCTTGTTTGAGTAGGATTCCTCGTTTTGGTAAGAATTCATCGTTGGAGTAGGAATTCGTCGTTTCTTCAAGTCTTCAACTCATTCATTCCTCTTTCACTCCAAAAGACTCCAATTTGCATCTTCTTGCACACTTTGGCCTTATAATCTGAAAATACACAAAAGTGGCCTTATACACTCAAATAACTAAATAAATACAACATAAATGCACGAGAACAAGCTAATTAAGTCGCATGAATATGCTCCTATCAATTATTTATTTAATAATTAATAATCTATTTTTATATTTAATCTCTACTAATTAATAAACCACTCATTGTCAACCAAAACCCTATGAAATTACCAGTTTAACCCTCTAATTAAAAAAGAACATGAATAAGAAATATAGGGCAGAAATGTAATTTCACACAACCAAATTTTGCTGTTTTTTTTTTCAAAGCCTCACCTACATGTAATGACACACCCCGGCCGAAATCAAGGCGTGCTGGCCATCACGTGAGGGTGATGTAGTCATGTGCACAGTGCGGAAGCAAAATATAATAATAAAAGTACGAATAAATAAAAACCAAACTACTAAACAATGTAGTTAACGTACAAGTGCAAGTGTAAGTGTGAAAAACAATATTCAGAGCACAGAAAGCCTAAGTGCAGTCCAGAAGAAGAATACTAACTAAACACACCCAGAGGTGGTCCTACACTGGTGATAATCTGTCAGATATACCATGGATTCCTCGTAAGGCACCAAAAGAGCAATCCAAACTAGAACCTGGAGGGGCGCAAAACAAAAAGTATGAGTGGGCAAAAACAAAACTTTTCAAAATCATTTCATTATCAAAAGTTCTAACCCCTCGCCGTAAAACCTATATAGTTTCCCAGAAAATAGAATATACACATATATTGAAAACATGTTCAGAAATATGCCATGTCGAATGCCTCCACATAAAATGTAAGTAACCCAGGTAATGTCAATCAATGCAAGTAACATGTCAGCCGGAGTCACCTAACGTGACCTGTACGGTTGAATCTAGAGCTTAAATCCCCAACTCACTAACTATACCCGCACACAAGTCGGAACCACCTAAAGTGGTTTGTACGATAGGATTGGGTGTAAATAAATACACTCAAGTGCTACGATCACATGAACACTGGGCGAATAATCGCGGGTCACCTACGAGTCAGAACCACCTATAGTGGTTTGTACTACAGGACTGTGCACCTAACCTGGATCCAAGATGAGCGTGTAGTGCGGGAGGTGAACATCACGTGAAGGACTGTGCCCTACTTTAGGCGGGAGCACAACACTGGGGGTGCAGGTTATGAGCTCTCTATGCATATCACATAACTATTACGTCACAACTATAAACTATAACTTACCTGGCACTTACTTGTGCGTCCGCAGCACCAAACATACATATATGTAACTACTCATGCATAAATAAATAGGCACACACTAAGCATGGCATTTTAAAACATATAAACATTCCATTTCATTTTTTGGGAAAAACCACAAGTATATAGGTATATACGAAAAACCAAAAGCCCACTCACTGATATGTGGAAGGGTCGTAACCCCTTTGCCTCGAGTGACTGCGCTCGTCCTCAGGATAGGTCTCACCTATATGCAAAACAACTATAAAAACGTCAATTTAAAGCACATAACTAAAACTAGGTAATCACTTCTCATACAATGTTCAAATGAGGTGTTTGGATATACCAACGTGATTTACTCAACCTCACGAACATCCCTATATTTTTAAAATAATTTTCTGACCACCCACGCGCCGCCATGCGCGGGCACGTGCCTGGCACACGTGTGGTAACCCTAACGACGTTAGGGAATATTCTGTTCAAAAATGGAATATATCAGTATATATACCTGACGCCGTTAGTATATTCCGTCAAAATTGACGGAATATTCCTTGTCTTCTCCGGTGAGTCTCGCCAGCCGCCACAGTCCGCCGCCGTCTGCAACTTGAATATTCGCCGAAAACTGGAAAATTTTCAAAACTTCATATCTTCTTCATTTCTCAACCAAATTCCATGAAATAGGTACCAAAATGAAGCTCACAACGAGTAGAACAAAACCTTACCACTTTGAAGCCCCAAAATGAACAGAATCTCGCCAGAAAAACCCACGATATTCCGGCCAAACCTGCAACTCACTGGAACTAGGCTTCCCGATGTCCAAAATACTTCAACTTTTTTCCCCAAGCTTCGTGAGAGTGTTCTAAAGCTTCCCGAGACCTTAAAAACTTCTAAAACCCCCATGATCACTTGTGCATAAACAGTGCACAAAATCGGGGTTCCCTGGTTCTTAGGTTTTCGAAGGTTTCACGTCTAAAAGCTGGTATAGATGAGTTCGTGATGACGAGATGAAGGTGATGGTACTAAACACGAGCTCGATCTGCGCAGAAATGGGTTGGTTTGGTGTTGTTCGTACACTTGTTAAGGAAATGGAAGAAAATCCGAGAGAAAGAAGAGGGAGAAAGGTCACGGGAGTGTATGGTATGGGTGTGTGTGTGTGTGCTGTAGAGTCAACCACCAAAAACAACTAAACAACACACCAAAATGGCAAATACCCACCAAGGACAAAATCGTCATTTCACACCTACGGTACGAATAATTCGAGACGGGCTGTCACATGTAATCCTAATATATCTCTAATTTATAATAATAATAATAATAATAATAAATAAATAAATAAATATTCCTACTCCCAGATTCTCTATCACTCTCTTCCTCTCTCCTTCTATTTCAAAAACAAAAATAAAAAAAAATTTCACACACTTTGTGTGTGCCCATATACTAGTAATATATAAATGCCTCCTCTTTTCACCACGAGTTCAACCAGGAAAATTCAATCGTTTGCATTTCTCGTTAAATTCGGCCAAGGTATGACCTAAAACCACTTTCTTTGTGTTCCTTTCATTAGGTAGATGAATTTTTTTATATGGATCGCATTATTTGGTTGAGAATCAAGATGAAAATTTCCAAAATCCTATGATTTTTTCAATAGCTCAGCTCGGCTTTAGAGCCATTAACTTTATCTGGTTAGCATTTTGGCCTGGGACCCATCTAAGGATCTTAGAAATTCATGGATTGGAAATCCGATAAGAAGATCTTCCGGATTAGATTTCGAAGGGTTGTTATCCCTATGGTTGACCATGTTGACCAAGGGTTGACTTTTCGTAAAAATGTCCAAAATCGTTCTGAAATACTATAATTAGCATCATAAGAGATTCAATAGAGATTAGTGAGCCTATCTTGGTCCACGAGCCATCTTGGGGGATATGCAACTCAGTTTGCATGCAAGGGGCACCATACCAGAATTTACGTGGTTATTGAGCTTTATAGGACATTAGTGATAATGTGTAACTGTGATAGGAGCATATTCATGCGACTTAATTAGCTTGTTCTCGTGCATTTATGTTGTGTTTATTTAGTTATTTTAGTGTTTAAGGCCACTTTTGTGTATTTTCAGATTATAAGGCCAAAGTGTGCAAGAAGATGCAAATTGGAGTCTTTTGGAGCGAAAGAGGAATGAATGAGTTGAAGACTTGAAGAAACGACGAATTCCTACTCCAATGATGAATTCTTACCAAAACGAGGAATCCTACTCAAACAAGGTTTCCTATTTTAGGAAAGTTAATCCTAAGTTTCCCGTTTTGGTAACCTTTCCTAATCTTAAACGTCCGTATTTTTCTAGCCATTTTGAAGTCTTTGTAAGCGCTTTAGGACATAAAACGAAGGCCCTAGCCCAATTATCCATCCTTGCCGTGCCCTTTTATTTTCTTCCCTTCCCTTGCCGTGCAAGGGAGGGCAATTTTGTCCTAGGGTTGCACTTAAAACACATGCTTTTAAACCCTAGCCGCACCTTTATATTTATGTTTTAATTTCCTATTTTCGTAAGCCTTTGATTTAATTTTAAATAAGCTAGGGTTAGTTTTCTGAAATCATACATTTTTCCTAACCCTAGCCGCACCCTTCCACAATCTCCCTTGAAGCCGTAGCCTCCATAATCCTTTTTCTCCATTTTTCAGCCGTCACCACCATCCCATAATTTCCCACCTAGCCGTGACTACACACATCCACCCTAATCCCCTTTTCAGCCGCAAGAATTATCCCATATTTCATTCTATCCAGAAAACCATATAACCCTAATTTCCTCAAAAGCCGTGGCCCCCCCCATTTTATGATGGACCCTAATAAACAAAAGCTTTCAGCCGCAACTTTGGATTCCATTCATCATTGACCCTAAATTACAACCAAGCCATTGCAGCCAATTCCCACTTAAGCCGTAGCCCCCCATTCACACAGGGGTGAGCCATTCACCATAATAAATTATTCTATCATTCACACACAAAAACCTAGCAGCCACCATCCCTTCCATTTTTCCTTCCATAATCCGTGCATATCCATTCCATCCTAGCCAATTTCCAGCCTTCCTCCATCACTGCCGCAGCCATTCCACCACTCTCCACCACCTTCCAAACCTTCCTACACCACCCCATAACCTTGCCGCACCACCAAACCTCCCTAAATCCATCCCCAACCCAAAACAACATCCAGAAATTCCCAAAAACCTCACTGCCGCAGCAAGGAGAAGAGGAAAGAGGAGCTTCGACGCGCAGAAATTCAAGTGGATTCGTTGTGCGTTCTAGGTGTAATCCATCCTTTGTTTTTTATGTTTAAATTCAATTTTATTTTTCTTGTTGTGAACATGAGAGGCTAAACCCCTAATTAGCTAGGGGGTGATTCGAAACCATGTTTATGCTTGCAATATGAATTGATTACTTTTGGTTGGAATTTCATGAATGGTGAATTCAATTTGTTTAACTGCTTGATCGATAACTTATTTATGTATGTTGATTGAGAGTGCACGCTTAATTTTCATGCATGAATATGACGCTAGAATATAAGTGAATTTCACCTAATAGTTATGAACTTATATTCACAAGTAGTGGAGGTTGCTTATAAACAATCGCGTTAAATAAATTCTTGGCATAAGTTTCATGCAATCATAGTAACGAATGCCTCGTCAACACTTATAGTTTTCATGATGCTTAATGATTCTTGCTTGTATCTCTATTATGCAATTCATGTAGGGAACTTGTGGGGAATGCTTTGGGTTGTCGCATGCAATCATCCAATTCATTAACTTAAGGAAAACTTGACGGTTAATTTAAGCGGACCTAATTAACCTGGGGTGTTGAGTTTCATAATTCATCGAAAGACCAACTGAAAATCAAATTGTATGCAAGTGTGACATGTGTGGAGAAGAACCTTCTAGCTAGCATTCATCCATATTTTCATCACATTCATATTTATATTCTGCCTTTTAATTACAATCTTTGCATTTAGTTAATTTCGTCAAAACCTCAATCCCCCTTTACTTTAGTGTCTAATTTAGTTAGAAAGTGTCTTAGTTTGTGTTTATAAGTGTTTTGCATTCTTTGAGTCTAGTTTAGTGTTTTTAACGTTTGTTTTACGTTTTTGAGTCAGTTTCCAAGTGATTTAGTAATCCCTCCTAATCCCCGGTCTAGAACGATCCCTACTTGCATCTTTACTACAATTGTCACAAGAGGGTTTTAATTTGTGTGCTTAATTAGTTGGCATCAAATTTTTGGCGCCGTTGCCGGGGATTAGCAACTTTGCTAATCCCTTGGTTCTTTTCTTTTTGGTTTAGTTGTTTCCGTTTTAGTTTCTAACTTAGTGTTGTTTTCTTTGTTTGTTGTTACTTTTGATATTTGATTTAGTTCTCTTTCTTTGATTTTAGGTACTAGAGAAGTAAGATATGGATTTTGCTAGCATTCAAGCTCAATTGGCAAATCTTACTTCTCAATTGTCGCCGTATGCCGAAGGGACCACAATGCAGAGTGTCCCTACATTTGGTGCTTCATATAGGCAAGGATTTCAAGCCAATCAATGTCCACAAAGAGATTGGAGGGATCATTCAAACTCTATGTGGTGGGAAGCTCAACAAGTTCAACGTGAAGCATATTGGCAGCCATATGAGGAGTTCTATTCAAGACCTATGCAGCCACCACAACTTCATACGCAATATGCTCAATTAAATTCAAGTTCGTCAATAGATTATAATCAAATTCTTAATGAATTAAATTCTGTGGTGCAGGGGTCACAAAATCAAGCCAAGGAGGCTCAACAAGAAGCATATTGGCAACCATATGAGGAGTTCTATACAACACCTATGCAGCCACCACAACCTCCCCCACAACAATTCCAATCAAGTTCAAGTATGTCCATGGATAATGATAAAAATTTTCAATTACTAACCTCTTTGACGCAGGACGAACAAAATCAAGACAAGAAGTTGGGTAAATTGGAGGAGCAAATTGGGCAGATTATGGAGTTCATGAAACAAATTCAAGAGCAAAGTGAACTCTCCAACTCAACTATTGAAAACTCGAAGGAAGATTTTGAAATCCATAATGCTATCACTTTGGGAAGTGCTATGGAGGTTGGAGCTGACCTAAAAATGTCCAAACATAGCCTAGAAGTGGATGAGGAGCTGCTAATTGAGGATGAGGAAGAAGACATGCACACGGCAAGGGTAGAACAACCCTTGCCGCAGCCCCCTAAGCCCTCTAAACCACCCACCACAAGTAAGGACGTCCCAATTTCATGTTATTCTGATGTTATTCCACCCAATGTCCCTTTTCCTAGCAGGTTTTTGATTCCCAACCAAGAAGAGAGTAAAAAGGACATCGTGGAAGCCTTCCCAAAGGTGCAGAATGCTATTCCAATTCTTGGTGCAACACAGCAAGTTTTAGATGGTGTTGAATTCTTCAAAGGACTTTGTACACCAAGAAGAATGATTCAAGAGAAGGTAGTGGCTGGAGAAGATGTAGAAGGCATCAAAGAGGACATATTTGAAACCACAAAACCCAAAGAAGTTGAATTTGATGACATTGGACAAGTCATAACCATCACATGCAATCTGCCCAAGTCCAATATCCCTGAAACTTTCAAAGGAGTGGTGTTTGTCATTGAGTTCTTGTCGGACAAAACAAGTAAGTCATCTTCTCCAAATTCCATTACATTTTATACTAACTGGCTGATTTTGATGAATCAGACACCTACACTAGAATTCAAACCAATGCCGGTTCACTTCAAGTATCACCTTCCATTCAAGGATCCATTCTATGCCGTGAGCCCTAGTGGAGATTAAAATAAGGTTTCGTCTGGCTGGAAGACGTTAAAGCAAGCGCTACTTGGGAGGCAACCCATGCAATCAACAAAGGAAGAAATTGGGAATCGCTCCACACTCAGATTTGCGTCCCTAGACCCTTTCCTTTGTTGCTTATTTTATGTTATGTGTAATGTGTTCAATTGTGTCTAAAACATTGAGGACAATGTTTAGTTTAAGTGTGGGGGGGTAACATTCTGTTCTAAGATATTTTTGCATGAAATTCGTAGGGTTTTACCACCTAACATGTCTAAACTTGTTTCCCACTGTTTTTAAGTGTTTTTAAGCTATTTTAGAGTGTTTTAGAGTATGTTGACTTAAAAATCCGAAAATCCCATAAAAATTTGAAAAACTGCTTTGAAAAACCCAAAAAGAGTTGTTTTTGTGTGTTTGTTTGTGTCGTAGGTTACCTTCCAACACAATGATGAGGGTTTGGTTTTTAATTGCATGATGGTTAAAGAAAGTTACAAACATGGTTGGACGTTTGATATACTCTTTGGTTTATGCTTGTTTGCAGTTATAGTTTACGAATTCACATGTAATCACAAAAGAAAAAAATTAGTTTTTGTAACATGCTTGAAGGAAGGAACTTAACAAACGCTACATCCCTGTGAGACTTGAGCCTAAACGTTATTTGGAGAGTAATAATCTAGGAATCATTGTTTTCTAAAGTCGTTGCATGATCTCATTATTCTTTGCTTGGTTACTACTTAGAAGGCGTTTCATCACTTAGTTCCAAATGCTAGAACTCATGCCCATTTCATTCAAAGCATGTTATTGATTTGCATAACACATATTCAAGATGAAGTTGTGTAGTGACCACCATCAAAGCCAAACAACCATGTGCCTTCATTCATTTTGTGTTTAAGTTTAACCCCATTGAGCCATGTTAGCCATGTTCTTTGTTAACCCATATCATCCTCACCTAGCCTAGATTAGGATCATCCGTACCCTTGTTCTTGAAGCATAGTAAGCATGAATGAATTCCTTTTGATTAATGTGTTGCAGAATATAAGTGTGGGGGAAGGATTATTGATGTGAGTTATGTGCCATAGGCACGGCAAGAGAAAAGAAAAGAAAAAAAAAAAAAAAAAAGAAAGAAAGAAAAGAGGTGAAAAAGAGTTCCAAAGTATGGTTTGTTGAAGTAAGGGCCCAAAACAATGAATTAGGCCCTAAGAGTTGTTTGAATCTTCCCTATTTGTCTAAAAGTTGATTTCTGCATTCTAAGGGAATTCTAGGACTTAAGTTCAATACTTTGCTTGCTATTGCGTAAAGAACTTTTGTTTATCCCTATCTTTCCCTGTTAGCCAACACCCCAAGCCCCGTTACAACCTTTGACTTCTATCTTGAGTGTTGTGCATTTTAATTGTGGAGTTTGAATTTGGTATGAGCATATGGTGTCACTGGTTCTCGCATCTAAGTAGTAGCATTCCATTCATGAGATCATATCTAAACACGTTTAATTACTCCAGAAATTGCTTTCTTTGTTATAACGTATGTGAGTACTAGTTTTTCATGTTTACATCAATCTTCTCACATATAACTAGTGTAGGGTGTGTAGTCAGAAAATCTGAGTGAAAATTGAGTGCATAACTAGTGAGGAATTGAGGGAATTCTCTAAGGCATGTTACTACATTCAAAATGTGTTTTAATTGATTAAGTGCGAACTAGTGAATGGTGACTATGATTAAGTATGTGCTTGAGGGGAAAGAAGACTAAAAGCTATGTGAGTAATAATCTTTGACATGTCATGTTTCATTGGAAATCCCTGAGGCAATTGTTGGAAGGTTTAGGTTATGTTTTGTTTTGCTCGAGGACTAGCAAAAGTTAAGTGTGGGGGAATTTGATAGGAGCATATTCATGCGACTTAATTAGCTTGTTCTCGTGCATTTATGTTGTGTTTATTTAGTTATTTTAGTGTTTAAGGCCACTTTTGTGTATTTTCAGATTATAAGGCCAAAGTGTGCAAGAAGATGCAAATTGGAGTCTTTTGGAGCGAAAGAGGAATGAATGAGTTGAAGACTTGAAGAAACGACGAATTCCTACTCCAATGATGAATTCTTACCAAAACGAGGAATCCTACTCAAACAAGGTTTCCTATTTTAGGAAAGTTAATCCTAAGTTTCCCGTTTTGGTAACCTTTCCTAATCTTAAACGTCCGTATTTTTCTAGCCATTTTGAAGTCTTTGTAGGCGCTTTAGGACATAAAACGAAGGCCCTAGCCCAATTATCCATCCTTGCCGTGCCCTTTTATTTTCTTCCCTTCCCTTGCCGTGCAAGGGAGGGCAATTTTGTCCTAGGGTTGCACTTAAAACACATGCTTTTAAACCCTAGCCGCACCTTTATATTTATGTTTTAATTTCCTATTTTCGTAAGCCTTTGATTTAATTTTAAATAAGCTAGGGTTAGTTTTCTGAAATCATACATTTTTCCTAACCCTAACCGCACCCTTCCACAATCTCCCTTGAAGCCGTAGCCTCCATAATCCTTTTTCTCCATTTTTCAGCCGTCACCACCATCCCATAATTTCCCACCTAGCCGTGACTACACACATCCACCCTAATCCCCTTTTCAGCCGCAAGAATTATCCCATATTTCATTCTATCCAGAAAACCATATAACCCTAATTTCCTCAAAAGCCGTGGCCCCCCCCATTTTATGATGGACCCTAATAAACAAAAGCTTTCAGCCGCAACTTTGGATTCCATTCATCATTGACCCTAAATTACAACCAAGCCATTGCAGCCAATTCCCACTTAAGCCGTAGCCCCCCATTCACACAGGGGTGAGCCATTCACCATAATAAATTATTCTATCATTCACACACAAAAACCTAGCAGCCACCATCCCTTCCATTTTTCCTTCCATAATCCGTGCATATCCATTCCATCCTAGCCAATTTCCAGCCTTCCTCCATCACTGCCGCAGCCATTCCACCACTCTCCACCACCTTCCAAACCTTCCTACACCACCCCATAACCTTGCCGCACCACCAAACCTCCCTAAATCCATCCCCAACCCAAAACAACATCCAGAAATTCCCAAAAACCTCACTGCCGCAGCAAGGAGAAGAGGAAAGAGGAGCTTCGACGCGCAGAAATTCAAGTGGATTCGTTGTGCGTTCTAGGTGTAATCCATCCTTTGTTTTTTATGTTTAAATTCAATTTTATTTTTCTTGTTGTGAACATGAGAGGCTAAACCCCTAATTAGCTAGGGGGTGATTCGAAACCATGTTTATGCTTGCAATATGAATTGATTACTTTTGGTTGGAATTTCATGAATGGTGAATTCAATTTGTTTAACTGCTTGATCGATAACTTATTTATGTATGTTGATTGAGAGTGCACGCTTAATTTTCATGCATGAATATGACGCTAGAATATAAGTGAATTTCACCTAATAGTTATGAACTTATATTCACAAGTAGTGGAGGTTGCTTATAAACAATCGCGTTAAATAAATTCTTGGCATAAGTTTCATGCAATCATAGTAACGAATGCCTCGTCAACACTTATAGTTTTCATGATGCTTAATGATTCTTGCTTGTATCTCTATTATGCAATTCATGTAGGGAACTTGTGGGGAATGCTTTGGGTTGTCGCATGCAATCATCCAATTCATTAACTTAAGGAAAACTTGACGGTTAATTTAAGCGGACCTAATTAACCTGGGGTGTTGAGTTTCATAATTCATCGAAAGACCAACTGAAAATCAAATTGTATGCAAGTGTGACATGTGTGGAGAAGAACCTTCTAGCTAGCATTCATCCATATTTTCATCACATTCATATTTATATTCTGCCTTTTAATTACAATCTTTGCATTTAGTTAATTTCGTCAAAACCTCAATCCCCCTTTACTTTAGTGTCTAATTTAGTTAGAAAGTGTCTTAGTTTGTGTTTATAAGTGTTTTGCATTCTTTGAGTCTAGTTTAGTGTTTTTAACGTTTGTTTTACGTTTTTGAGTCAGTTTCCAAGTGATTTAGTAATCCCTCCTAATCCCCGGTCTAGAACGATCCCTACTTGCATCTTTACTACAATTGTCACAAGAGGGTTTTAATTTGTGTGCTTAATTAGTTGGCATCAAACTGCTACTATATAGAGATGAGTCTGGAACCATATTAGAATTATCTTGTAGAACTTGTATATATGTGTAACTAGATAATTGGTTTTCATGTGAATCTATGGTATGGGACCATAATTTTCCAAAGCCAGAGTAAGGCTGATCTGAATACAGTTACCTTAGAAGTCCGGTCAAGGACTCACCAACTTTGCGTTAAGCTAGATTAGACGAAGCAGTGGTGCCACCATCACTTTGTTCTAGGGAAATAGGCGAGGTCCAAGAAACTCTACTAGATGACCATGCTTGTTTCATAAGACATAAGATCTGATCTAGATATGGACTCAATCAGATCCTTATAAGTCTTGAAGTTCTGACAATCTAGGGATTGACTTACACCACAAGTAATCACAACTTCTAAGAGGGTGCAATATCTACTCCTAGATATACTTTAGGATGTTTTTGGTTTAGAACGATAGTTCTATCCTAAAAAGGTTATTCTCCTAACAGCATAAAAACATTGATCTAGGGTTCACTTATTGTAACCGAAGGCCTAATTACAAGGGGAGGTTGAGCCACTGCTTTGGACCTAGCCGAGTCTTAAACATCTTAAGATATGGTATGGAAAGAAGCCAAGTCTTAAACATCTTAAGATTTGGGGTTGTCCAGCATACGTTAAGAAACAAGATGCTGGAAAGCTTGAAGCGAGATCCGTTAAATGCTATTTTGTGGGGTATACTAAACAA
This sequence comes from Pyrus communis, assembly GCF_041283825.1. Lineage (NCBI taxonomy): Eukaryota > Viridiplantae > Streptophyta > Magnoliopsida > Rosales > Rosaceae > Pyrus > Pyrus communis. Next base: position 18,345,718 of record NC_142570.1, on the reverse strand, counting down.
ACCTATGGATACGAATTCTATCACCCTGACGACCAGAAAGTCTTTGTCGCCAGAACTGCTATATTCATGGAGGATGAGTTAGTTCTTAAAGGAACTAGCAAGATAGAATTGAAGGAAATTAATGAGCTTAATGATGAACCACAAACAAGCACTCGACAAGTTGACAACCCTGTTCCTGAACCCCTAGCTCCACGTAGATCTGAACGGGTTAATAAGCCACCTAGGAGGTATGGCTTAGACAAAGACTTTGGGGAATTGTACCTTCTAGGTGACAATGACACAAAGGAAGACCCTAGAGACTACATTGAGGCAATGTCCAACATTGACTCAAAGAGATGGCAAGAGGCCATGAAATCCGAGATGGATTCCATGTATCAAAATCAAGTCTGGACTCTTGTAGACCCTCCAGAAGGTATAGTACCTGTTGGAAACAAATGGATCTTCAAGAGGAAAATAGGCGTTGATGGGAACGTGGAGACTTATAAGGCTAGACTAGTAGCCAAGGGTTACAGGCAAAGAGAAGGGATTGACTATGAAGAAACCTTTTCTCCTGTAGCCATGATTAAGTCCATTCGGATTTTGCTTGCTATAGCTGCGTACCATGATTCCACGACAGAGGCTGAATATGTCGCTGCAGCTGAAGCCGGCAAAGAAGCGTTCTGGATGAAAAAGTTCATTACTGAACTTGGAGTGGTTCCAACCATTACATCACCAGTAACTTTGTACTGTGATAATAGTGGGGCGATAGCTCAAGCCAAGGAACCCAGGGCACATCAAAAGAACAAGCACTTTGACAGGCGCTTTAATATCATTAGAAGATATGCTGCCGAGGGGAAAGTCAACATCCTCAAAGTTGCTTCAGCCGATAACGTAGCAGATCCACTGACAAAGCCAATGTCTCAAATCCAGCTTGACCGTCATATAGAAAAGATGGGTATTAGATACATGGGAAGATGGCTTTGAGTGCAAGTGGGAGATTGTTGGAAGTATGCCCACAAAGCCACTCATTTGATGTAATAGCTTTTTGGAATACTTATTGTGTTAAACTTTTATATGTTTAATAGAGGGCAAAGCTTATTGTTAATCACTATTTATAGTATCTTGTGTTTAAGCAATAAGGGAATCCAAGGAATGTATTTGATCTAAGAGACAAGTGATTTAAGTTAGTTAAATTAACGGGACCTTTCTCTTATGTTCATTCCCAAAACGTTCCTAGCCATAGGATTGCCAATTGGGCATTGACAATCTGCTAAGGTTAGTATGTGTTATGTCGACTCAAGCGTGAGTATGAACTAGTCTCAAGTCATTTGGTGTTGGACACTAAGGCAAACACATAGGTGCTCGAAAGAGTAATCGAGTACACTGAACAACGATCAAACGAGAGTTCGAACATACATGTCATGTGAGAACTCAATAGTTGCAATATGCAAAGTAGTCCTTTGACCTGAGGCATCATTGATGTCTAATGGTTAGGTCCTTGATCTTTGATTATGTCAACGGCATTCCATTGGAGTGTCCACGGCATTGTTGGGGTCAAGCTATCTAGTCATGTAGGCATATGAATGCACAAGAAGGGATCTCTAACCTTCCATGGTGGAAGGAGAATACTCTAAGATATGATTCGAGAGTCTTTGGCCAAAGCATATGAATATGACTAAGGAAGTTTGTTCCAAATCTTATTCAATTGAATCATATAGAGAAATATCACATTGGATAATAGACATGAAACAAACTATCACTTAAACAATGTGATTAAGAGTATTGTATTAGAGAAGGACCGTATTGCATTGTAGTTGTAACTGGATAGGTTCTCCAACCACTTCTACTTAGCTTGGGTAACCATGACATGCTGCTAGGCGTCACCCATGGTTTGTGGAAGCCCTAAAGATTAGCAAACACTAATTTTAAGGGAGAATTGAAATGTGGTTTCAATTCACAATCGATCGTTAAGAGTAACATCGCCCACTACCTCGCTAATTGGAACCTAATGGATCGTACACCGAGTAAGGATATAAGTGAAGAAATTATATGAAATGGATAAGCAATTAAATGGTTTAATTGAAGAATGGTCAAGATTAATTAAATAGTTAATTAATTATACGAAACGTTCGTATTGGGCGTTTAAGTTAGTTTTGGGCTTCGGGGCACAAAAACGTTTTGGTCCACAAGGCCCATTATGTTTAAGTTGTATGACAACTAAAACAAAATGGGCAATTAAGCCCAATAACAAATGGAGGCCGGCCATATCAAGGGTAGTGGGAACTTTTGATTAATTGCAAGTTTGCCACTAACCTAAGAGATGAAGTATAAAGTCAGCTTTATAGCTTTGTTTCTAATTAGGGTTTTCTAATAGAATTTGGGTGAAACATTTTCTCTCATTTTCTACATAGAGGCCGGCCACTTAGGGGAGGAACATCTAGCAATCTTTTCTTCCCTAAGTCATCCATTTCATCTTCACACTACATCTTTGGTGTGGAGACTTAGAGACACCAAACCTTTGGTGTTTTGGAGAACAAATCCTCAAATCCTCAAAGAAGAAAAGGAGCACTAAAAGGGACGAAATCACAAGGAAGATCCAAGGAGCAAGGAGGTGACTTGAAGGCCCTCCACTTGGGTGAATCCCTTGTGTAATCAAGGATGAGCTTCAAGGGTAAAGAATCTCTAAATTCTTATTCTCTTTAATATTGTTAAAGAGTCTTATGGTTCACCATATACTAGGCTTTGAAAGTCATGGGTTTTATGAATTGTTTTTGAATGCATGCCTACTTTAAAGTGTTATTAGTATGCCTATGTATTCAAATGTTCTTACATGTTCTTAGCTAGGACAAAATTTTTCCTTCACTTATGACTACATTGAGTGTATACGACATATACTCAAGGAAATGGTATAGTACCATTTGACCCGAAATAGTGAAACCTTCATAGCTAATTGGTAGCTTAAGATGACTACAATCAATGAGATTGGTTGACTTGGAAGAAACCATATTTGACATAGTCTTGGTTTCTATGAATTCGAAGATTGCTAGCTACAACTAAACGGTGATTCAATGTTTGGACATAATATGGGTTTTCGAAACCATTATCAAGATAGTCTTGATAATATATGTCTAAGACTAGGAATCACAAGACGTGTAAGTTGTAGAGATCCATCCATCATGAATCTTAGCAAGCTAGTGGGAGCCATAAGCGTCTTATAAGAGAAAGATCAAATCGTTTAATTTCTCATAAAGATGTAAATGAATCTTTTGTTTACTAGGTTTACAAAAGATTAGTGGGAGTTAATCATATTCCTAAACTTGAGTATATATACATATATATATATATATATAGGAGACATTCTATAATGATAGAATGTATATAGGAGACGTAGTCTATATACATGGGATGGAAATCTATAATGATAGATTTCAAGATATAATTGGATTATCTTAATCCCTATTGATAGACGATAAATGTAGGAAGTTTCTCAAATATAAATTTCAAATGAAATGACAATTCCAATCAGACTGGTAAATTGCTCTTCTAAAATGGAATGTAGCCTTTTGACTCCCAAAGAAGCATAATGCATAAATAGAATCCTTTATGCATATGCAAAAAGGTGATTTATGTATTTCATATTGTATGAAAAGCGTTGATATGAGTTGTACCAAGATCAGTATAAAACGATATCAGTGCAAGCCCAGGATCAGAACCATGGCAACTGTGAAGTGAGTCCTTAATTATTTTAGAAATACTAAAGGATAGATTCCTCAAGAATGAGGCAAAAATAGAGTAATGTAATGGAAGCGTAAATGTATTAGATTATGAATGTAATATCGTATCCATCATTGGATGTCTCTTCATTATGAATGAAGAGATAATTGGATATCTCTTTATTTTGACTAAAGAGATATTTGGGTGGAAACATTTTAAGTAATGACTTTAGTGTGTTCCATCAAGCATGCAAAATATATCGCCATATAGAAGCTTACAACAATGTTGTTTGGATGGGAAAATTCATTTATGAACCTTCCATTCAGTTCCAACTAGAAAGGGTCTCTAGTGTACCCACACTACGACACTAATGGGGCAATAGCTCAAGCCAGGGGATCAAGGTCTCATCAAGATCTAAACTCAAATGAGAGACTGAACCACATGATTGAGAATCATGTATAATGGTGACGTCATTATTCTCAAGGTTGCTTTTATGGATAACATATAGATATCCATTGTCTAGGCCTACTGCTTAGCCATTTTTTTATATGAATTCAAAAGAGGTACCATCACCAATGACCAAGCTGGTTGGCTCTAGTGCAAGTGGGAGATTGTTTGAAATGTGCCCTAAAGTCAATCATATGATAATACTTTATAGACATTTCACATGTTAAACTAATCTAGTTTAATATAAAGGGCAAAGATTACTGTTTAAAGCCATCTCATATAAATGTTATATGCTTAAATGATAAGTTTAAGGAATATGTAATTGGGAGAATGTGATCTAAAGAAGTTAGATTTATGAGACCATTCTCTTTCGTATACATATCCTAAATGTTCCTGATCATAGGATTGCCAATTAGGCACTGACAATCTGTTAAGATCAGTATGTGCTATGGTTTCTCTTAAAGAGAGTGATTGGTCTCGAGTCATTGGTGTGACTGACACCAAGACAAGAGTATAGCTATTCAATAGAGAATAAGTCCACTGAATGAGATCAAGAAGGAGTTCTTATACTCATGTCACATTAAAACTCATGGTTGGGATAATGTAAAGTAGTCATTTGACTTGAGGCATCATAGTTGTCTTATGGTTAGGTCCTTGATCTTTGACTATGTCAAAGTCACTCTGTCAAAAGGTGCCCACGTTATAGTTGGGGTTCAGGCACTTAGCCATGTAGGCAAGTGAATGCACAACAAGGGATCTCTAACCTTTAAATTGTTTGAGGGAGAATACTCTATGATATGATTAAGAATCTATGGTCAGAGTATGAATGAGATTTAGGAATTCGTTCCAAATTACATTTAAGGTAATCATATAAGTAAGAGAATCACATTAGATAGTAGACATGAATAAACTATCAAATCAAGCAATGTGGTCAAGAGTATTGTATTAGAGAAAGACCATATTGCATTGTAATCCCAAACTAAATAAGTTATCCACCTCTTCTGATTAGCTTGAGTAGCCATGACATACTGCTCGGTGTCACTCATGGTTTGTGGAAGCCATAAAGGTGTATAATCACTAAAGAAAGAATTGAAAAGTAAGTTTCAACTCACAATCAATTTGAAGAGTTCTGATCACCCATTGCCTCACTAAAAGAAACCTAATGGATCGTACACCGTGTAAGGTAGAGATTGAAGAAACAACGGAGATGAGTAAGGATAATTAAAAGGTTTACTTATTTATGGCTAGGATTAATTAATAGGTTAATTAATCAAACCAATAAGTTCGTTTTAAACCTCGGGTTAGTTTTGGGCCTCAAGGCCCAATGGGCTTCGAATGTGAAGTCCAATAACTCAAGTTGTATGACAACTTGAAAACATAAAGGGCATGAAAGCCCAATCAACCCACATGGCAAACCATAGAGAGTGTGAGGGAGAATTAGTTTTAATTTCAATTATGCCACTCAATGTAAGCGGCTATAGAAGGAAATTATAAGTCATTCCCTCATAAGGGTTTTCTAGTGAGAAAAAGAGAAAAACACAAAAGCTCTCTCTTCTCTTAGGAGGATGGCCACCCTAAGAAGAATGGACTAGCATCCATTTTTCCTAGGTCACTCATCTTTTCGTCAATGCTCTCCTTGGTGTGGAAACTTAGAGGTTCCCTTTCTTGGGAACTTGAAGAATCCATTCCTTCATCCATATCCAAGAAGTCATGGAGGCAAGAAGCAAAGGCCCTAACATAGGTGAATATCATTTGCTAAGCAATAAGGTGTTTCAAAGGTACAAAAGTTTCTCAACTTTTTTATTTAATATTTGGGTTGAGTTTTGGTTCACCCCAACAACTAGGCCTTGAATTTCGTGGGTAAAGCTTTGTTTTTGAGTGCATAGAAGCATGATTCCACCTTTAATTGTTAATTAGATGCATAGATGTTACTTAGATGAACTTATTTTCAAAAATTATTACTTCAAAAGCAGCATATCACCAGTAGCCCAACATTATGGACCTAGTGGTCTAATTTCTCTTGTTGCGCACAACTTGGCCTAAGCCAACCCCAGCTCTGCACTCACAACCATGCCTACCTACTCCACAGCTCTTGGCAGCCTTTGATATGTCTCCATGGCTCTTAACTGTGCCGATTTTGCACCACGGCTCCCAGCGGTGTCGATCTTGCCGTATAGCTCACGCCGACAAAGCCCATTGCACTCCAAACTTCAAGCCATCCAATGACGGAGCAGAAGACAAGGCTTTATTAGCATCCTTTGCTAGCAAAAGACTCAGTGGTGAAGAAGCTTGCAATCCATTCAAATTCTTAGCTGATCACCAACCAAGCCTCAAATGGCCACATGACGAAACATTTAAAGATGGTGCAATACTTGAAGAAAGTCTGGGAATAATTCATCGTGCTTTCTACGTACACGTCTACAAGGGTTCCACAAGTAGTTCTAAGTCTCAAGCAAATCGTCAAATAAAACCTCACAGGTTGAGGATTATTTTAGATGTCTAGCAGTTTAGTTTTCTTCAGCTGGGCATACAACGACTTCCATGCTTTCCAGTGTAAGAGGGCAAACCAATTCCTTGACAACCATCTGGGTAAGTTCTCCAATGCGAGAGGGTAAACCAATTCCCTGACACCCGTATGGGTCTACTTTCTAGTGTGAGAGGATAAACTAATTGCTCTCTAGTACAAGAGGGTAAACCAATTCCCCGACACCTATATGGCTCTTCTTTCCAATATGAGAGGTAAAACTAATTGCTCTCCAGTTCAAGAGGGTAAACCAATTCCCCAACACTCATATAGGCAAGCTTTCCAGTACGAGAGGGTAAACTAATTGCTCTCCAGTGAGACAGAGTAAACTAATTCCCCTATACCCATATGGGTAAGCTCTCCAACGCGAGAGGATAAACCAATTCCTCGACTCCCATCTAGGTAAGTTCTCTAATGCAAGAGGGTAAACTAATTGCTCTCCAGTGCGAGAGGGTAAACTAATTCCCCGACACCCATCTGGGTAAGTTTTCCTGCACGAGAGGATAAACCAATTCTTGACTCCTATCTGGGTAAGCTCTCCAGTGAGAGAAGGCCACACAACTCAATATATCGAATACTTAAAGACCAGTTAAGCAGCAAATGGTCAGGGGGCAGCAGTCACTTCACACTCAACATTTCACTCATCTGACACTTCATCTTTAGCAGCTTCATCCTTGATTACTCCATCTACGGCAATTGAGAAATCAAACTTAAGCAGTTTCTTCTTTTTTGGCAAGCAGCCCTATAAATACGAAAAATCTGTATCGAATGAAACGAGAACATGTGTACAAAGTAGATTAGTATTGATGAATTTGTAGGGTTACAATCTCTTTACAATTTTCTTTTGATTTAGTCTTCAAATTTGATGTAGATGTGTAAGTTGTTGATCCAAGGGTCGTGATGACTTGATCTCAGATGAACGATTGAACGATTGCTTCACGTTTCGAGCTTGGAACAACGCTTAGATGGTCTTCACTTCAAAGCTAAGGCAAAGGTAGTGTTGATGTAGGATTTCGTTGATTCAAGGGTCTTGGCGACTTGATCTTGAAATCTTTAACAAGATTTAAGCTTACAACAAAGTCTTGAAAGAATTGGCACAAGTGCTTGTTGATTCTTCAAGGGAAGTGCTTCAACTTTATTCTAAAGAAAGCTTCGGCTTTTGTTGCGCGTTCTTCGAAGAATGTGATAGGAGCATATTTATGCAATTTTGTTATCTTATTTCTTTGCATTTACTTAGTTAATCTCCATTTATTTTGGTAATATAAGATATTATCGTATTATTGTAGGTCCAATTGGTAAAGATGACAATAAATAGTAAAATGGAGCAATTTGGAGCAGTTTTGGACTTAGATTGGATAACATATGGGTTGAACGTTTTTGGCGTTTAAATGGTGCTAGACATGTGCTAAAATCTGGAGATATTAAAGTTGAGGCTTGGAAGACAAGGAATTACACAAGAAAGAGGAATCCTAGTTGGAGAGGAACATTATCTTATCGTATCCTATCTTATCTTATCTTATCCTACTTATCAAACATTATCTTATCTTATCTCCAGCTACAAGGAGGAACCCTAATCACATTCCAACACTTTCTACCTGATTTTTAGAGTCCTAAAATAACTCAAAAACGCCAAAACCGTTTCCTCCTTGGATTCAGCCATTTTCCCCTATATATATGAAATTCCTGCAGAGATTTAGGATGTGCCATGCCTACCGTTCATGCATTGAAGTTGCTGGAATTTTCAGAGTTCTTTCTATCTTTGTTTTAAGTTTCGATGTTTATTTTAGATTGTTTTTCAGTTCTGTTGAACATGTGTAACTAAGTTTCTTTTTAGCTAGAGGTGAATTCAAAGCCATGATCATATGTTTTATATAAATTGATTACATCCAGTTATTATTTCATAAAACATGAATGTGATTTACTTATCTGCTTTATTGAGAACTTATTCTTGTATGTTTATTAAGGGTGCACACTTAGTTTGCATGCAAGGATTTGATGCTAGAATATAAGGGAATTTCACCTAATTGTTATGAACTTATATTTGTACATAGTAAAAGTCACTAGTCATCATTGAGTTAAGTAAATTCTTGGCAGGAGTTTCATGCTTTTCATCGTTACAAATGTTTTGTCAATGCTTATGATTTTCACAGAACTTAATGATCTTTGAGATGTATCTCTATCATGTTTTTCATAGTTAGGGAACTTAAGAAGAATAATTTGGTTGAGTCGTTGAGTCCAATTCAATGAACTTAGGAAAATCTGAGAGTTCATTAATGATGTTCACAATTAATTTGGGGCATTGTCATTCATGGTTTATAGCAAGAATAACTGGAAATCGATTTGTATGCATATGTTTCATGTGTGGAGAAGAATCATTTAGCTATCCTTTCATCCATATTTCATTCACAACTTAATTTACTTGCTGCTATTTAATTTTGTTTTAGTTAAATTCGTCCAAAATCTCCTCCCTCGTTGTTTTGTTGTTAGTTTAACTTAAATTTCAGTTTTATAAATTTAATTTGTGTTGATTAGCATCCTTTCTAATCCCCGGAATAGAACGATCCCTACTTACTCATACTACGATTGCATAATATATAGGGTTTAATTTGTGTTAGTTTTTACCATATCAGATAGCAGATTCTTCTCAATGTGTAATTTTTGACCCCTTTGTGCGTCTTGGGTCCTTGTATTTATAGACTTCCAAAGCCACACCTTTGGTTGGATTTGGCCTTGATTTGTGTCTTGATTCGTCCATGGGAGAATTTAGGCATGTTTTGTGTCTTAATTTCAGCCACCTTCCTCATATTGGCCAAAATTTATAGGCCTTGTTGCCTATTTGTGAGCAATCTTCAATTCTTGCTTATTTTGTGAAGATGCTTTGGCTTTCTTTCCGGTTTTGAGAGATTTTGGGGCCCTCGCCGATTTTAAGGGGGATTTTCTCCCTTTTGCCGAATTTTGGGAATGTTATACACTTCATTTGCTTGATTTGTGCCACGTGTCATTGATCACTTGTCCGTTTGTGATAAGTCATATGCCACGTGGAGATTTATGATGCACCCTTTTTATGCAACAAAATTTACATGTCTACAAATGCCTCCACTTGAAGGTGTGTTGTAGGCATGTGCTTGTCACATGTAGGAAACGTGTTTTGAAGTCCTACAATGTGAATATTCTAACTCAGGGGTCGTTAAGACTTGATCTCCAATTAGCTTGCTTCTTCAAGGGCCGTAGAGGCGTATTTCTTGAATTGAAATGATGAATTTCGTCAAGGGCCATTGAGGCGTATTTCTTGGACGAAACATTTCTTCAAGGGCCGTTGAGGCTAGGTCTCGAATGAAATGAAAATTGTCTTCAATGGCCATAGAGGCTTGATCTTGAGTGAAAATGAAAGTTTTCTTCAAGGGTCGTAAAGGCTTGATCTTGAAAGAAATGAATTTTTTTCCTTCAAGGGCCGGAGAGGCTTAACCTTGAAAGAAATGAAAAAAGCAAAAATCTTCAAGGGCCCTAGAGGCTTGATCTTGAAAGAAAATTTGGAAATGAATAAATTGGCACATACTTATTTTATGTATTGATTTTTTCATAATTTTGACAAAATACATTTGGTGTATTTTGAATTTTGGTTGTAGCAAAAAAATGTGTTTCCTTTCTTAGGTAGGAACCTCCTTCAATTTCCTCCAAAATGTTGGAAAGCTTTGGTGATTTCCTTCAAGGTTTTGGAAAGCTTAGATGATTACCTTCAATATTTTGGAAAGCTTTGGTCATTTCCTTCAAGGCTTTGGAAAGATTTAATGCTTGTCCTTGGGTAAGTAGGATGTGTATTTTTCACTTTCTTTTTCTTTTCCCACGGCAAGGAAGGAGCATTTTTCCTATCCTCTTTTAATTTCCACGGCGAGGAAGGCAGTTTTCTTTTCCTTTTTTGTTGTCCACGGCAAGGAGGGAGTTGTTCTTTTTATTTTTTATTTTTTTATTTTTATTTTTTTATGTTTTGGAAATTTTAAAGCTTTTTCCTTATTATTATTATTATTATTATTATTTTGTTTCCTTCTCTTCTCTTTGTTGATCTTTGGTGCAAAAATAGCATGTATTTTTCCTTTGTGCCGTGCATCACCTTGCTATTTTTTGCTTGGAATTTGCTTCCTTCTTTTGGTTGGAATGTGCTTCCTTGTTTTGAACTTTTTCTTTTGCTATTTGGGTATTTATTTCCCTTATAGCATTAGGAAGCAATTGACCCCTATTTATAGGACAATTGGATGTGTTTTTTTTTTCACAATTCACATCCTTGCCGTGTGCTTGCTGTTGTGCTTTGTCATGGGTTTTGCTAGTTGCAGTGCGCCCCTTTTATCGTGTGGTGTTGTGCAAAAAACTGCTTGCCTAATTGCTACAGGGTTGCGTAGTGCAATTATGTAGCATTTTGGTTTTCTTTGCTACTGTAGTGTGCATTGAAGGACCATCTTGTAGTTGTCCTCTTTGTCGTGCAATGGAAGAAACTGCTTACGTAATCGTTGCGGGTTTGGTAGTGCGATTGCGTAGCATTTTGGTTTTCTTTGCAACTGTAGTGTGCGTTGAAGGATCATCTTGTAGCTGCCCTCTTTGCCGTGCTCTTCAAGCTTTTGTGGCTGATTTCTTTTCATTGTTGCGATTTTGTCATTGTCACCCTCTAACACTCACGAGGTTTGTCTCGCATGTCTTTTGCTTTAGTGAAACAATTTTGTTTCTTTGCCGCCTCACTCTTATGCTTATGTTGGTTTGTTTATTTTGGTTGCAGCCATGGTGGTTTTTAAATGCTTTAAGAGCAATACCATCACCATTCTTGCAAAGGAAGGTGATTTGCAAGATAGGGGAATGACGTTGAAGCTTTGTGCACTGTTGACTAGCCTTAAGGTGCATGTTCTTCCTTCAAAAGACAAATCAATGCACATCGATTCATGGTCTTCTAACAAATCTTAGGAGGTGATAGATTTCGATTGACTAAATATGAAGAAAAAGGCTTGTACTTCGAGGATTCTTATCTTGAATCCTTCACACCAAGCTTGTGACAATTCACCAGCTTCGTTTGAGGTTCTTGGCGATCGCGTCCGTAGCGGAGCTGCAACTTGCAATAGTATTTTACCAACTGCTAGAGAAGTCATCTCTATTGAGTTTTATTGGGAGTGGATTGGAGATGTCTTGACTCGATCCAAAGATGTACTTACCAACGTGGGCCTTTATCACGCTGTGTACGCATCTTTGTTTAGTTATGATCGCCATCCTTCCATCATTCGTGCATTCATTAAGCATTGGTGTTCAGCAACCAACACACTTCATATAGCTCAAGGGGAGATATCTATATACTTTGGGATCTCCATAATATCGGAGGCTTGTTGATCTAAGCTAAGTTTTACGACAAAGTTGTTCCTAGCATGGAGGAATTTTGTCATCACAATAGCCGAGGATTGCCAGTGAGTCGTTGCTATTTGTTTTGGAAGTATCATAAGCTTTCTCAGGAGGCTCAGGGTAAGTCAGGCATGAAGATTTCTTCATGGATCCGATTTTGGTAGTGGGATGCCATGAAGTACAAGAAGCTTTTGAAGAAAAGTGGCCGTAACAAGCCATTAAGCCAAAGGAAAACTCCGACCCGTCAGGTGTCAGTGGTTCAGCTAGACGCCGTGCCCTTACCAAGTTAAAAACATTTGACAAACTTGGCGTAGTGTCAAAGCATGTGGAAGAATCTTACCTAGCCGCTTTCTTAGCTTGTTGGCTTGTTAAGTTTGTTTTCCCTAAAGACGACGTCAACTTTATCTGTCCCAGAGTCTTCAAACTGGCTAACAAGATGGCTATGGGTGAATCTTTCAGCTTTGCTAATCCGGTTTTAGCCAACATTTACAATGGCTTCAGCATTATTTCGAACTCACCAAGCACTGAAGATCGTGTTGCAGTACTTCCCTACCATTATGTGTACGATTGGTTAGGTGAATACTTTAGCACTCAATTTTCTTCATCGACTTTAGACAAGTCGGGGCCTTCTTCCCCAACTTCAATCAAGCTAGGGCCTTTGATGACAAAGTACTCTGGCGTACTTTTTACGAAGAGTTTTTATGATTTGTAGGCGCGAGCTTTGTTTAGAAGCTATGAAGGTTTGAGAATGAACCATCTAGCAAGGGTTGGCTCAATGTGGCGAGGCCTCATAGATGTTTCATACCTTCGTTTCTTAAACTTGTCTTATCTTACAAGTCTTCACTTAGGGTATGTTTCTTTGCAGCAAGGAGACCAATGTATTGTTCAACTGTATAGTCCTCACCGTTTCAGCAGGCAATTAGGCTTTGTCCAACATGTACCAGGCAAATTGAAGGAAAACACACAGTTGAAATCCTTGCAAGCTGGGTCTATGCATTGGGAGTCTTGTACTCATTCATTCACAAATGTTTCCATCACCCTGCTAGCCAAGGACGAGTTCAAGAGTAATCCAGTGGCCCGTGCCTACGTAGGTTGGTGGTCAAAGGTACATCATGAAGACTTGGGGATGACAAGTGGCAACAATTCTTCTCGTTCACGCAATGATGCGTCTCAATTCCTACGCAGCTAGCACCTTTTGATTGTGCGAGTGCAACTCATTTGCAAGATGGACCTGCAACTTTAGCTTCTCAATACCCGTGTTTATTTTCTCATCGTTTAGATGCTTCTGAAGAGGCGAGTGATGAAGCTGACTCACGTGAGGATGAACTTGTTTTGCAGCAATGTCAACAAGTTTTGAACAAGCAACCGCTTGAAGGTGTTTTGGATGGTGGCGACGTTAATTTTAGTCATAAGAAGAAGAAAATGTTTAGACCTCCTCAGTTTGATGGCTGGGTGTTGCTTAAGAAAGATGTATGTATTTCCTTCTTTCTTATGATTTCTTCTGTTTTTTATTACTTTAGTTTTTTGTTTCTAACACCTTTCTTTTTCTTCTTTAGGCTGGGCCCTCTTGTTCTTTTAACTTGGGGAACATGGGCGTTCATTCCTTTACGGAAATGCTATTTGGAAGCAATCTTCCTACAACGAAGAGATTGGGGACCCATCCGGTGCAAAGCTTGTTCCAAATCTGTTAAGTTGCCTAATTTTTCCATGCATGGGTAAAGGTATGTAAGAGCCCGCCATACGTCCAACACCTTTGCCAGCTAACTCTGAGATTTCTCTTAGAGGGCCGAACCTTAGTGGCACTGAGCAGCTCATCCATCGCATCAGCCTTTGCGTCGCTATGGACATCAAGAGCCATATTAAGAAGAGGATTGCGAACTTATGGCTGCCTCGACTGAGTATTCTTCCTTGCATGCTATTTCCTCGAAAAAGTTGAGTCTAGAGCTTAGAGCTCAACAGCTTGCGGTAATAAACTTATCAATTGCCCAAGTTTAGTCTTCTCAACAAGCTGCTTTGGAAGGTTATCAAGATACAGGGACTTCTTTGGCTTTCGTCTAAGCACATCTAGAAGCGTTGGCGCGTGAGCAAAAGTAGTTGGAAACTGAAGCTTTACGTCTTCAAGGTGTTCTTTCGGAGCAGGAAGCTACACTTTCTCAGCATCAAGAAAAGGTTTCACGCCTAGAGCAAGAGAAAGGTGCGGCCATGAAAATGCCCACCTTGTCTCCCACAGATGTATAGACTTTGAAGACTTTGGAAGGCTTGCTTGAAGATCATCATCGTAGTTTTAGGGACATAGCTCTCAAGTAGTGTCTTCCATTTTTTGTGCTTGAATCCTTCTTTGTTTTTTTGCTCCTTTTGTAATAAGGCTTTGTAGCAAAATTCTTCCATTAAAGAAATAAAGAAATAAAGTATTCATATTCTTGAATTTGCTCTTTATTCTTCAAAGTGTTTGTGTTTTTGTTGTTGATGTGACTAAACTTGAAGTTTTGAAGTTTCAAGTTGCCTATGTACCCTCGATTGAGGAGGGATCAAGTCATGATATAGCTCAAAGGAGTGATTGATTATATTGATGGTTTTGACAGTTTTGATGCTGATTTTTCCATACACAGTTTATGCTCTTGCAAGCCAAAAGTGATGGGTGTCGCCTTTTAAGCTCGTACGAACAAGGAACATTGGGTATCGCCTTTTAAACTCGTACGAACAAGGAGCATTGTTGTCATGTGCAATTTAGGCTCATGCAGGCGAGGATCATTGGGTGTCGCCTTTTAAGCTTGTGCGAACAAGGAGCCTTGTGCCATGTGCATTGGGTCTCGCTTTTTAAGCTCGTGCGAACATAAAGAATTGTGTCGTGTGCAGTTTAGGCTCATACAGGCGATGAGCTTTGAGTGTTTGGCTTAAGGGTAGTAGCGTTTCAAGAATCTGTAGTTGATGGGGCCGATCTTTTAGTCATCTTCTGCCATGATTAGGTAGGTGTCATTGGTGTAGACCTCTTGTATTATGTAAGGTTCATCCTACTGTTATGTGAACTTGCTTTTTGTCTTGTGAGTTATAATGATAGGCCTTCATAATGCCAAGAAAAAATCTCTAGTTTGGAAAGACCTTGGGTGGACCTTCTTGTTGAATGCCTTGGATAGCCGTGCTTGGAAGCATTCCAAGTGTTGCTGAGCTTCGCGCCTCCTTTCGTCATGTGCTTCTAACTCTTGAAGTCATAGCTTTGCGTTTTCCTCTTCAATCAAGCCTTCTTGTATGGCCATCCTTAGTGAGGGGATTTGACTTTTAAGTGGCAGAACAGCTTCCACGCCATATACGAGAGAATAAGGCGTAGCTTGGGTAGGAGTTCTATGTATCATCCTAAATACCCAAAGTGCTTCGCTTATTCTTTCATGCCAGTCCCTCTTTATTTGGCCGATCGTCTTCTTTAGGAGGTTGCATAGCATTTTGGTGAATGCTTCTGCAAGACCATTGGCTAGAGCATAAAACATAGCAGACTTATGCTGCTTGAATTAGTATTTCTCGTAGAGTTTATCCATGAGTCGGTTTGAGAACTACTTTCCGTAATCAATGATGATTTAGCGTGGCACAACAAATCGGTGGATGATATGCTCTTTGATAAAATGGACAACATTTCCGTCTTGACTTCCCTTAGGGGTATGGCTTCAGCCCAGTTGGAAAAGTAATATGTTGCGGCTAAGATGTAGGCTTTTGCTGCAGATGACTTTGGTGTGATTGGTCTTACGACGTCCAATCCCCATGCATCAAACGGCCATGAGGAAATTGTAGGGTGTAAAGGCTAAGGTGGTTGATGTATGAAGTTGGCGTGGAATTAATAGGCTTGGCACCTTTTGGCATATTCTAGGCAATCCTTCACCATGTTTGGCTAATAGTAACCCATTCTTTTGAGCTGGAAATGTAGCTTTGGTCCAGATTAATATGCTCTACATACGCCTGAGTGTGTTTCTTCCATGGCTTGATTGGCTTCTTCCTCACCTAGGCATCTTAGAAGTACTCCTTCAAAAGAACGTCGGTAGAGTGTTTCTTTATAGTAGAGGAAGTGAGGTGCTCGTTAACCTATTTTAAAGCAATGTTTAAGATCGTCTGGAAGCATTCCATGCTCCAAGTAGTCAATTAACGGCTGTCTCCACTCTTCAGTGTTGAATGGAAGTACTGAGATGATGTTTATGTCATCTAGTAGCATTTTAGTGCCGAGTGGGACCACCCATCTTTGGCAAACTGGCACATCTGCAACTTCATCTTCTCCTAGTGCCATACTTAAGGCTAAGTTAGCAAGAGCGTCTGCCATTTGATTTTCTTTTCTTGGCACATGTTCTATTGTCGCAGCCTCAAACTTTTGTAGTAGTTAAGTTGCTAACCGGATGTATAGGACGAGATCATCTTTCATCACTTCATATTCAGTCAAGAGTTGATTGATTATGAGTTTGGAGTTACCATACACTTCTACCGTTGTGATTTCCATGTCGATCACCATTTAGAGTCCAATAATCAACGTTTAGTACTTAGCAATGTTGTTGGAGCACAGCTCGCTTAATCGGAAGGAATGGGGTAGTACTTGTCTTTGTGGTGACATGAGTACTACTCTTTCCCCTGCTCTGTCCATTCATACAGATCCGTCGAAGAACATTGTCCACATCAGGAAGATGTTAATGTCGAACACCTCCTCGTCAGGCAAGTTGTCCTAGAGAATCCAATCGGCTGGGATTAGGTGATCGACAAAGAAGTCCCCTAAGGTTTGTCCCTTAATGGCTTTAGCTGAGACATAGATGATCTCTTGTTGGTTAAGAAGCAACGCCCATTTAGATAGCCATTCTGTCAAAACCGGCTTGGACATAATGTACTTGAGCTGGTCGGCTTTAACAACCAAGTAGATGGTGAAAGCATGCATGTAGTATCTAAGCTTTTGGACAGCAAAGACTAAGGCAAGGCACATCTTCTCAATTGGCAAGTAGTTGAGCTCGACACCAATGAGAGTTCTATTTAGGTAGTAGAGTACTTTTTCCTTTTGGTCTTCATTTTCTTGTGTTAATAGTGCTCCAATGGAACCCTCTTATGCGGTAATGTATAAGATGAGTAGCTTTCTAGGCACGGGTGCTCCTAAGATAGATGGGCTTACTAACCGTTTTATGCTCTCGAAGGCATTGCGGCATGCGTCATCCTATATAAATGGAGCGTTCTTCTTTATAAGTCGACTGAAAAGTTGATAGCATCCAGTAAGGTTGGAGATGAAGCGTCTAATGAAGGCAAGCCACCTTTGTAGACTTTTCAGCTCATGTAGATTCCTTTGCTTAGGCATACTTTGAATGGCCTTGATCTTTGACTAGTCCACTTCAATGCTTGACAATGAAGCCGAGGAACTTCCTAGAAATGACACCAAATGCATACTTCAACGAGTTCATTTTGAGGTTGTAGTGTCGTAGTTTGTCAAACACCATTCGTAGATCCTTTAAGTGATCAGACATCTTCTTGGTCTATATCATCTACATAACACTCTACGTTTTTGTGTAGCATGTTGTTAAAGATCTTCTGCATTGCACATTGATATGTAGCTCCAACATTCTTTAAGCCAAAAGGCATTACATTGTAGCAGTAGATACCTTTTAGGGTACGGAAGGCTGTTAGTTCCTTGTCTTCGAGAGCCATGCGGATTTGTTGTATCCAAAGGAACCATCCATGAATGATAGTGCCTCGTTGCTAGTGGTCGCATCCACCATGATTTCGGTGATTGGCAAGGGAAACTCATCCTTTCGGCAAGCATCGTTAAGGTCACGGAAATCTACACAAACACGTATTTGTCCAAATTTCTTAAAGACAATGACGATGTTAGAGATCCCTTTAAGGTATTGCACCTCTCTAATGAAGCCTGCTTCGATTAGCTTGTCAATCTTGGTCTTAATTTGCGGGATGAGCTCGGATTGATAGTGTTTTTGAGTTTTCTTTATCGACCGCGTTCCAGGCTTGACTGCAAGACGATGCACGACGTTGGTACAGTCAAGACGGGGCATTTCTTTATAGGTCCAAGCAAATGTCTTTGTACTCCAATAGCAGTTAGTAGTATTCCTTGATCTCGTCTGCACTTAGTAGTGCACTTACGAAGATAGGTTTCGATGCCTCGCTTGTGCCTAAGTTGAGCTTCTTAAGATCATCAACTATGGTTTGCCCCCCCCCCCCGTCTTGAAGCTATGATTGTGTAACAGTGACATCCTCCTTGGGGATTTCGTCTTCTTTGTCTTCTTAGATCATGATGTGGAAGACATCTTGGACTTCCTCTTTAGTGCCGTCCTCTTGGGCTTGTTGGCTTAAAGAGTAGCCGGTGTGGATGATGGTGCGCCTTTTTACCTTTAGTTGTCCTTTTGTGTCACCTTCCATGGTTGCTTGGTACTTCATCCTTGAAAGAATCGAGCTTCGAACATCGTCTCTAGCTTTTCTTCCTTTGGCATTGTCTTCATCTTTCTAAAAGGTTTTTTGGTGTAAAGCCAAGGCCAGCTTTGTTGTTGTCAACTCCGTAACCATGCTCCTTCAACTTCTTTCGAGTCTCGGTGAGGTCACCTTATTTGTTGTTGATGGTGTTTGCATTCTTCTTTCCAAGATTTGAAGAGGAGGTGAAATCGTACCCAACCTTTGACATGAGTTTGTAGCGTTTGGGTCGAAACCTTCTTCGGTCCTCTTGGTTGGAAGAGAGCTTGGTTATGACCCATTTGGCAGGGGTTTTACAAAACCTTGTGGTAGTTTTGAAACTTTAGTGTTGCCTAGCTATGTTAAAAGTAACACTGCATTTGTCTTGAGCAGTTAGCACGGTTTTCCCCTCTTGCTTCTTGGGCACGGCTTGCCATTCTTGTTTCTTAGGTGCGGCTTTGCCTGTGGATTTGATCTTTTTTTGAAGAGCTTTGGGTACCATGTCTTCATCCATGTAGAACTTGGCATCTGCGAAGTGTGATTCTGCTTCGATGAATGGCTTGGTGTCACCTTGTACCACCTTTACTCCTTCTTGGTATAACTTTAAGCATTGATGAAGGGTGGATGGCACTACTTCATTCTTGTGGATCCAAGGCCTTCCTAAAAGCAAGTTGTAGGAAGGTCTTGCATCAATCACGTGGAATAGCATGCTTGATTTGAGTTCATCAATAGTTATTGCCACTCGGATAATGCCTATCGCTTTTTGTTCTCCTTGGTTAAAACCTTGGATTAGGAGGCTACTTCTAGATAGTTCATCCACCTTGATGCCGATTGTGGTCTTTGTTGACTTTGGCAAGATGTTTATGGCCGACCCACTATCCATAAGCATTCGGTTGATTTTGTTCTCTCTCATGTACCCAGAGACGAAGAGATGACGGTTGTGAGGCTTTGATCCCAGCAGCAAGTCTTCATCAGTGAAGTTGATTACGTCATGGGCGGCACATCATGTGGCATATTCATGTGGCCGAAGCTTCATGCTTTCATCCTTGCTTACTTGTACCTCATGGTCATCGGAACTTACCAAGACCGCTACTAGTGCTTTTCGCATCTCCTTGGGCAATAATAGTGCTTCCTTGATGCTAAAGTATGTTGGTAGGCCTTCTTTGGGCGTGAAAGTCTTCTCATCCTCGATGGTGATAAATTTGCCTTTTAAGGGCTCTTCTATCTCTACTTCAACCATGTGACAGGCAATGATAGTACACCATTGGAAGAAGTCTTTCAAGAAATACTCGTGCAAGGAGATGAGAATACATGGCTTTTGCTCCATAGGTTCCCTAACGTACGTTGGCTTAGTAGTTCTTAAGTTTCTTTAGGGCTTTCTACTTTTGCGATGACGGTGTTTTCTCTCTTGTTCCACCTTTGGCCTTGTGGCTTATGGTCTTGGCTTCCTTGTCCTTTTGTAGGTCACCAATATCCATCCTTCTTCATCATCGGTAGGCAAATTTTGGTTGCTTACCCCCAGTGATGGTTGTACAGAAGGTGCCATATAGCTTAAGTATGGATAGGAGTGGTCATGCGTCACTTAGAAAGGCATGGGATCAAAGGATCATAACACAATCATGGTAGTGTGTGTTCCAACCGCGTCTTCCAGGTCAAGTTCAATTTGCCCTTGTTGTGCTAGCTTCATGATGAGCTCCTTGAGGATGAAGCACTAATTAACAGAATGACTTACGACACGATGGTATTTGCAGTACCTAGGATCGTTAACGCGATTCATCTCTTCGAGGCGCTTTCAAGTAACTCAATCACCTTCTTTTCCAGCAAGTCATCTAGCATTGCAACCACATCAGAATTAGTCAAAGGGTACGTCTTCTACTCTAGATCCCTTAAGGTGTTTTTGTACCTGTCTTGGGTGTGAGAAGGCTCACCTCCCTTCATCTCCTTCGATTTTTTTTTTTTAAGGAGATCTTGACAGGCGCGGAGGAGGTCTTGATGGGGGTAGTATAAACAGCAAAAGCTTCCTTGGCGGGCTTTTTCCCAGTCTTATCTACCTTTGGGGCAAACACCTTATCATTTTTTAAGTCGATGATCGGCTCCTTCTTCCCATGATTGTCAATACTCAACTCCATATCATGGGATCAAGTTGCCAATTATTCAAATGTTCTCAGTTTTTTGCCTTAAAGGATGCAATGTAACCCTCATTGCTTGCCTTAAACACACATCTCAATGGAGGAGGTTTCAGAAAGCCGATCTTTGCAATCCAGACTTAATGAACGACACCTATTAAGGTAGTCGAAGACAGGTTCATCCTTCCATTATTTCGTACTCATTAGCTCTAGCATGCTTACGGTGCGACGAGTGTTGTAGAAGCGGTTGAGGAATTCCCTTTCAAGATGGTCTCATCTGTTGATAGACTCAGGCTTGAGGTCAATGTACCAGTCAAAGGCATTACCTTTTAGCGAGCACACGAACTGCTTGACGAGGTAGTCTCCTTTCGTCCGAGCATTGTTACAAGTTTCAATGAAATGGGCAATATGTTGTTTAGGATTGCCATTTCCATCGAGTTGCATGAATTTGGGTGGTTGATAACCCTTTAGCATCCTCAAGGCGTTAATCCTTTTAGAGTATGGCTTTAAGTACAGCACAAAATCATGCAAGTTTCCTTCATATTGCACCTTGATCATGTTTGTGATCATCTATTGCAGCTGTTGGATAGAGAGAGATCCCATGAGCGTCGTACCTCAATCCACCTATAGCTTTTCCTCAACTTTGTCCATCAGAGGCTCCTCCTTTTCACCATTTTCCTCATTTGGTGGATCAACCTTCAAGTCAACTTTCTCATCGTGCTGCGCCTTCAAATGGTTGACGAGTGTAGCAATCTGTAAGTCTTTTTCCTCTATAGTCTTTGTCAGCCTTACGATTGCTTCACTCATTTGTGCTAGCTTATCTTCGATTGAAGTCGCACCAGTAATCATGACTTGCATGGCTACGGGATACGAGTTGCTACTTGAGGTGGCATCAGAAGTCAACAACTCAGAGTACCTCCTCGGGCTTTCTTCCTTTTTCACCCTTAGTGAGGCCAAGGTGATCACGGGCTTGTACCTTGGGTGCTCTTGCTCCTTCGGCAAAGTTGATGTAGGGGTGGAAGGCACGCCAAAGAAAGCTCTTGCCTTGCTTTGGGTTCTGACGCCCAAAGTGCCACCACTTGCGGCAAGGATGTTCTTGTTCTTCCCATTGGCTGCGGGAACAACTTTCTTGATGCCATGTGTATTTCTTGTGGATTTGAAGACAGAGATGAGAGGCGGAGAGGTCCCACCGATCGTGCCAAATTTGTAAACACGAAAATTCTGTAATGAATGAAATGAGAACACATGTACAAAGTAGATTTGTATTGATGAATTTGTATGGTTACAATCTCTGTTTACAATTTTCCTCTAATTCAGTCTTCAAATTGGATGTAGATACATAGGTTGTTAATCCAAAGGTCGCGATGACTTGATCTCAAAAGAACAATTGAACGATTGTGTACGACATGCGTAAGTTGTGGATAGTCTTTACTTCTAGGTTTGTGTATGACATGCGGCAAAGGTGATGTTGATGTGGGATTTTGTTGATTCAAGGGTCTTGGCGACTTGATCTTGAATCAAATGTCGTTACAAGTTTTAAGCTTGCAACAAAGTCTTGAAGGAATCGGCACAAGTGCTTGTTGATTCTTCAAGGGAATGCTTCGGCTTTGGCCAAAAGAAAGTTTCGACTTTGGTTGTACGTTCTTCGAGGAGAGCTTTGGCAGCGTATTAGTCTTCAAAGATTTGGCAGAGGTTCTCCTTTTGTGAGAATTTCGGCCTTGAATGTGGGAATTGTTGACCTTTATGCTTGTTTGAGGACCTTGTATTTGTAGACTTCTCAAAGCATGCCTTTGGATGGATTTGGCTTTGATTTGCGTCTTGATTTGTCCATGGGAGAATTTAGGCATGTTTTGTGTTTAATTTCAGCCACTATCCCTTGCTTGGCCAAATCTATAGGGCTTTCTTGCTTATTTTGCAAGCAATCTTCAATTCTTGCTTGTTTTGTGAAGATGCTTTAGCTTTCTTTCCGGTTTTGGGAGCAATTTGTGCCCCTTGCCGATTTTAAGGAGATTTCTTCCTTTTGGCCGAATTTTGGGGAAGTTTTGAGCTTGCTTTGCTTGATTTGTGCCACATATCATTGATGACTTGTCCATTTGTGATGAGTCATATGCCACGTAGAGCTTTATGATGCATCATTTTCTTGCAACGAAATTTACACGTCTACAACAAGCTGTATCCCCTTCCACACCACCTCCTTGGCCCATGCCAAGCCTACTTCTAGCCCCTGCCAGCAGACATGCCGCACCACCCCGACGGCTACGCCGTGGCAGCACTACCCAAGAAGAAGACAAAGAAAATTAAGTTTTTCTTACATTGGTGAGGCGTGGAGAAGACAAAGAAATCAACGGAAGATGGTTCTTTGCATGAGCAAGCAAAGAAGAGTGCTAGGGGAGGGGAAACAAATATCTTCTAGTTTTCTCTCTTTCTTGTAGAGATAAATAATTGCCCTCCGAAGTTGATTTAATCCCTTACTTAATGTAGCTTAAATAGGCTTTGGAGACAATTTATTTCCCTTTCCTTGAAGAATCTAATTCCGAGTCCAAGTGGGAATTTGCATCAAAGTTTAAGATCTCTACACTTGTTGCCCTTTCCTGCGAGTAGCCTAGCAGGTGTGGGGCCATTTATGGAGCCAAAATAATCAAGAAAATTATGAAGGAGACACGTGGACTTTTGGGTAAGAAAAACAAAATTACCACGCGCATACAACGGACAATAACGGCTCAATCAAGGAAGAGTCAAAGGTGATCAAAATGGTATTTTATTCAAAACCCTTTCATCACTCCTCATCAAATGATCACCCACAAGGTAATTCCCAATTATTCTTTTCAAATTGGGATTAATTACCAAATCAAATTGGTTAATTACCATATTAATTGCAAGATATTATTTGACATAATATCTTGCAATTAGAGCCAAAATTCCACCATGAGTGGTCGGTCCCTATTTTTCCAAATAGGGTTGGCCACACCCCTATATATAGCCCCACATTTCTTCAAAAACCTAAGTTGAATCTCTTCCAAAAATTCTCTAAACACTCTCTCTCAAATTCTAACTTTGACATCGGAGATTCTTCGGCCAAAGCCTACCCCTTTCATCATGGGCTCTTGAGACTCTTAGCCTTGATCTTAGGTGTTATTATTTTGTAGGTGCATTTTTGTCAAAGGAGAAGAAGGCGGAAATTTGCATCCACAATAGCTGCACGATACTTAAAGTTATTACAATACAAAATATAAAAACCACACAATTCAAACAATAGTCAAACCATCAAAATTAAGAAGTGAAGAAGAGAAAGAATGGATAGTGCTTGCTCCTATATGGGCGACGTATCCCTCTGAGTTCTTCTCAACTCTGTTTCGAGCAACGAAGTAAGCAACTGAGGAAAAAAAAATTGTTTTAAAGAAAATCCAACCCAAATCGACATTATTTTAAGGTTGGGTAAATTTTATTAAAACAAAAAACAATGCCTCAACTGTAACGAGGTTTGGTTGAAGTTGTAATGATTGTTCTCTTCACTAAGCGAAGGTCTATGTTCAAGTCCCTCTATCGGCAATTCATTTTGGTGGCCAATCTGTAAAAACAAAAAATAAACAAAAAAAAAAAAGAAAACAGAGATAGAAAAACCCTTTGTAAGTCCTAAAAAAAGCTGATTATATGCTCTCACCTGGCCTTCCCTCCCCTAAAACTTTTTCAACAAAAAGAAACACAAAAAGCCAATGCCTCAACTTGCCCAGCACCGTGTTTTCCTCGCCCCAAGTTTTCCTCTCTAGGAAACTCGCCTAAGGTGGCTGGAACAAGACATGTTGTGCCAGCATCCCACCCAGCAAAGATCCTATATGTGTTAGCCTTAAGGCTAGAGTTTCCAAACATCAATAATATTTACTAGGAAAAGAAATTTTTTACCAATCTTCTCACATAACTTCTCATTTCAACCTTGCTCTTACTCATTTCTACAGCTGGGTATTAGAACATTGTTTTGGGAGGGACTGAAGAGTACTTGGAATTAACAACTAATACATCCACAAAAATCCAAACTCCATAATCCCACAGCCTTCTCCCACCATGTTACACCGCCAGGTTGGACACTAGGCATCATTTCCAATCCAATAATTATTTTAAGCCCAACCCTACCTCACTCTCCATCTATAAAAACCCTAGCTAGGATCCACTCCAAACACACACCCTCACTCAAATCACTCTCATTCCTTCTAAAGCTAAGAGCATTTCTTTCGAAGCCAATCCAGTTCCCCAAATGGCTTCCAAGGCTCTAGCTTCCACTGCCCTCCTCCTCTCCCTCAACCTCGTCTTTTTCACTTTGGTCACCTCCACCAATGTCGTTTGTCCGCCACCTGCAAAGAAGGGACACCAACCCAAGCACGCAAGTCCTGCACTACCCAACCCCAACCCCTCAAAGCCTGCCACGTGCCCCAGAGACACATTGAAATTGGGAGCTTGTGCTGACGTGTTGAATGGTTTGGTGCACCTTGTGGTTGGTCCACCAAAGTTCCCATGCTGCAGCCTCATTGAGGGCCTTGTTGACCTTGACGCTGCAGTGTGCCTTTGCACTGCAATCAAAGCTAATGTCTTGGGGATCAACTTAAACATCCCCATTTCACTGAGCCTCCTCCTGAACTACTGCGGGAAGCAGGTCCCAACTGGCTACGAGTGTGCTTGAATTTAAAGTACTATTGATCCGTATAATACTCTCAGTTCACTTGTTTTTAATTACTTATCTTAAGTAATTTCTCATTTCCATATTTGGTGTGTCTAAGAGCTTTTGGAATGTTTATTGGTAAATTCCATTATACATTCTTATTAATAATTATTTCCATTGTTTTTCTGGATGGATGGATGGATGAAAGACTCTTTGCTTTCTGATCCACATCCTCTATAGCATTGTATTTTTGTGAAAATATTGATTGAGCTGTAATAAAGAAATTGGGTATTTTATGCTTCAGAAAGTAATTGAATTTGAGTTCCTAGCCATATGATAATATCATTTCAGATGTGTAAATTTCTAAATCTGTTAACTATTGTAGGATATCAACAAGCTCATGACCTCTAAACTTAGGTGGCCTAGGGTTAGAGATTCATCTTGCTAGACTGTGAATCTGGAGAAAACGAGCCCTTTCAAATGAAAATATTGAAGAGTGCACAGGATGAACATAAGTAATCTGTAGGATTTGAGATCGATATCTTACTCCCACGATTGAGTTTACTATTTGCCAGCCGTCAATCTGAATACTGAACATTCAAACTTCATAAGGAAATTAATTTATCTGTCTAACAAATAATTTCTGTCGACTTGTTTTCTTTGGATTAGATAAGAAGCAACAACTGATTTGTTTCCAATAGACCACCAATCATGCCTTTTTATATTTAACCCCAAATTCCCCTAGTTTATATTCTTATATGACAGCAAAGAAAATAGAAAAGACTAAAGTTGCAAGAGTCTAGAATTAGTACCATTATTGGCTCCAAGGCGAGCTAAGTCCTTGTAAATTGGAACACTACACCGGTTCCTTATCCTGCGAAGGATCTAAATATCCAATTGGCCTTTTATGAGATTCACCTTCCTACCCAAACGAGTCCTAGAAAACGATAATTCTTTAGTTTTAATCCTTGACTGAAACTTTGTCCTTTTGCGCCCTTTTAATTTTGGTGAAAAAGGTACATATGTTTCATCTAAGGGGTGAATCAAAAACCAAAGGAGGTTCATGGCTAAGGGTAAAGATGTCCGAGTAACGGTTATTTTGGAATGTGCCAGTTGTGTTTGAAATCGTGTTAATAAGGAATCAATGGGCATTTCCAGATATATTACTCAAAAGAATCAACACAATACGCCTAGTCGATTGGAATTGAGAAAAATTTGTCCCTGTTGTTACAAACATACGATTCATGGGGAGATAAGAAATAGATCAAACCGATCGCTCGTGTGTCAGTCAAGGAAGATGAAAAATTACATATTATATATAACAATATATATATATATATATATAATTTATTTTAATTTAGTTAAATATAAACAAACCAAATCCTATTTCAATCGGATCAAAGATGATGTAGAATAAAGAAATAGGATTGGGATTTTCAGGATAAGGAATAAACAAACCATGGATAAATCTAAGCGAATCTTTCTTAAATCTAAGCAATCTTTTCATAGGCGTTTGCCTCCGATCCAATCGGGGGATCGAATTGATTATAGAAACATGAGTTTAATTAGTTGATTTATTAGCGAACAAGGAAAATATTATCTAGACGGTGAATAGATTGACCTTAAAACAACAACGATTAATTACTATTGCTATAAAACAAGCTCGTATTTTATCTCCGTTACCTTTTCTTAATAATGAGAAACAATTAGAAAGAAGCGAGTCAACCGCTAGAGCTGCTTCTCTTAGAACCAGAAAAAAAAAAATAGGTTGACTCTTCAATTGAATTGAATCAAAATAAAATTCCAATCCAAACTCAAATGCGGATTGACTTTTTTTTTTTTTGTTCGAAAAATTGTAAAATCGAAATGTCCTGTCGTAAGAAAAAAAATGGGAGAAGATGAATAAATATTTTAGGGTTTAGGGTTTTTTGAACCGATTTTAAAAGAACTAAAAAAAAAAAAATTGCAAAAGAAATGTTTTATAATTCTAGGAATTTTTAAAGAACAAACAAAATTGTTTCTAAATGTCTCAAAAAAACCAAAAAAAAGGGATCATTAAAAACATTCTATTTATAAAAGAAATAATAAAAGAACTCTTAAAAATAAACCCAATTATATTATTTGGATTGAGAGAAATAGAAGTATATGAATTGAGTGAAATTAAAAAAGATTCAATAATCAGTAATCGGATGATTCAGTAATCGTCCATTCAAATTAGATCTCAGGATTGGACAAATTATTCATTAACAGAAAAGAAAAAAAAATTAAGATCTGATTGATAGAATAAACACAATCATAAATCAAATGGAAAAAATTACAAAAGACAAGAAAAAGGGATTCATAACTTCAGATAGAAATTTGTGTTCTAACAAAATAAGTTATGATGATAAAAGATTGGAATAACAAAAAAATACTTGGCCGATATTAAAAAGAAGAACTACTCGATTAATTCGTAAATCCCATTATTTTATAATATTTTCATTGAAAAGATATACATAGATATCTTTCTATCTATGATTAATATTCCTAGTATCAATACACAACTTTTTCTTGAATCAACAAAAAAAATTATTAATAAAAACATTAACAGTAATGAAGTAAATCAAGAAAGAATTAATAAAACAAATCAAAGTTTAATTAAATTTATTTCAATTATAAAAGAATCACTTTCTAATACTAATATTAGTCTTAGTCAAAAAATTTCAAAGACTTTTTTTTACTTATCTTACTTTTCACAAGCATATGTATTTTACAAATTATCACAAACCCAACTTATTAAGTTAGAGAAATTGAAATCCGTATTTCAATATAATGGAACCCCCCTTTTTCTTAAGAATGAAATAAAGGATTTTTTTGTTGTAAGACAAGAACTATTTCATTCCAAATTAAGACCTAAGAATCTTTGCAATTTTGGAATGAATCAATGGACAAATTGGTTAAGGAGTCATTATGAATATCAATGTGATGTATCTCAAATTAAATGGTCTAGAGTAGTACCACAAAAATGGCGAAATATATTGAACTGTATAGCTCAAAATAAAGATTTATATAAAGATTTGTGTGATTTATATGAAAAAGATGAATTGATTCATAACGAAAAAAACAAAAATGGAAACGGATTTATTATTGAATCAAAAGGATAATCAAAAAATAATCTTTTAGCATATAAATCTATAAATTCTGAAACTAAGAAGTACTCTTCAATTTATGGATCACCATTACAAGTAAAAACTAACCAAGATATTTTTTATAATTACAACACACATAAACAAAAATCATTTAATATGGTAGAAGATGATATTCGAGATATCGATAAAAATACGAATAGAAAATTTTTTGATTGGAGAATTCTAGATTTTTGTCTTAAAACGAAGGTCGATATTGAGGCCTAGATCAATATTGATACTGACACTAACAGTAATAAATATACTAAGACTAGGGGTAATAAGTATCAAATAATTGATAAAATCAATAACAAGGGTCTTTTTTATCTCACACTTAAGCAAGACCAAAACATCAACCTATCCAATCAAAAACCCCTTTTGGATTGGATGGGAATGAATGAAGAAATACTAAGTCATCCCATATCAAATCTGGAACTTTGGTTCTTGCCAGAATTTGTGAGACTTTATAATACGTATAAAATGAAACTGTGGGTTATACCAATTAAATTACTACTTTTTAATTCTAATATAAAAAAAATGCTAGTGAAAACAAAAGCATCATTGGAAATTAAAAAAGAGATCCTTTTATATCAATATCGTCGAATGAAAAAAAATCTCTTGAAATAGAAAACCGAAATCAAGGAGAAAAAGAATCCATGGGCCAAGCAAATCTTAAATCAGCTCTTTCAAACCAAGAAAAAGATGTTGAAGAAGATTATACGGGATCGGACATGAAAAAACATAGAAATAAAAAGCAATACAAGATCAATACAAAAGCGGAGTTTGATTTCTCCCTAAAAAGGTATTTGTATTTTCAATTGAGATGGGATGATTCTTTAAATAAAAAAATAATCAATAACATCAACATATATTGTTTCTTGCTTAGACTGCTAAATCCAAGAGAAATTACTATATCCTCTATTCAAAGTGGTGAAATGAGTCTGGATATTTTGACGATTCAAAAAGATGTAACTCTTACAGAATTTATTAAAAGGAGATTTTTGATTATTGAACCAATTCATCTAGCTATAAAAAAATGATGGAAAATTTATTATGTATCAAAACCTCAGTATTTCATTAGTTCATAAAAGTAAAAATCAAATAAATCAAAGATACCGAGAAAAAAAACATGTTGATAAGAATTCTGATGAAGTCATTACAAAACATCAAAAGATGACAGGAAATAGATATAAAAAAAAATTATGATTTGTTTGTTCCTGAAAATATTTTATTGCCTAGACGTCGTAGAGAATTGCGAATTCTAATTTGTTTAAATTCTAAGAAAAGACATAGAACGGCATCTTTTTGTAATGGGAATGAGGTAAACAGTCAAGTTGTGGATAAAAGCAAAAAATATAAAAAAAAATTATAAAATTAAACCTTATTTCTTTGGCCCAATTATCGATTAGAAGATTTAGCTTGTATGAATCGTTATTGGTTTAATACCAATAATGGCAGTTGTTTCAGTACGGTAAGGATACATATGTATCCACGATTGAAAATTCATTAATAGTACATTTTTCCTATATTTCCCATACCATATCTGGTCTATGACGACAAAGAGATGCACACATACATTGTCTTACATTCCATTCTGATACATGATACTAATTCAATGACATATCAATTAGATCTAAAATGAACAAAATTTTCTTATTTTAGGTCTAAACTTTTATCTTTTGTGAGTGAAGAAACCAACCATACTTTTGTATCCCCCTTCAAATCCAATTTTAAAATGAAAATAGGATTGAGTAAGTTTTATTAAATTTAAAAAATTAGAAATTAATAACAAAATACAAATTTTTGTATATACCAAATAAAATTAGGGGCATTATTATTATTGATCAATAAAGATATCTATCAATAAAAGATATCTTAAAATAAAAAGAGTGGGGGATAGAAGATTTCAGTTTATGGTAAAAAATTCATTCATCTCAGTTATTTCACAAGAAGAAAAAGACGAAAACAGAGGATCTATTGAATTCAAATAGTTAGTTTCACCAATAGGATATGAAGACTTACTTCACATTTACAATTACACAAAAAAGACTATTTATTTCAGAGAGGTTTACGTCAAATTTTGGGAAAACGCTAACGATTACTGTCTTATTTGTCAAAGAAAAATAGAATATGTTATAAAGAATTAATTAATCGGCTGGATATTCGGGAGTCAAAAACTCGTTAATTTTATTTTTATAAAGGCATTTTGAATTATTTGATTTATTAGATCTTGAATTTTAATGAACTTTTTTTCGTTTTCAGCAATTCATGAAAGAATTAATCGAGGAAAAACCTATGAATATACCAGCTACAAGAAAAGACCTCATGATAGTCAATATGGGCCCCCACCACCCATCAATGCATGGTGTTCTTCGACTCATCATTACTCTAGATGGTGAAGATGTTATTGAATGTGAACCAATATTGGGTTATTTACACTGAGGAATGGAAAAAATTGCGAAAAAATTGAACAATTATACAATATTTGCCTTATGTAACACAGTGGGATTATTTAGCTACTATGTTCGCAGAAGCAATAACTGTAAACGGACCAGAACAGTTAGGAAATATTCAAGTACCTAAAAGAGCCAGCTATATCAAAATAATTATGTTGGAGTTGAGTAGTATTGCTTCTCATATGTTATGGCTCGGTCCTTTTATGGCAGATATTGGTGCACAAACTCCGGTTTTCTATATTTTCAAAGAAAGAGAATTAGTATATGATCTATTCGAAGCTGCCACCGGTATGAGAATGATGCATAATTATTTTCGTATCGAAGGAGCAGCGGCCGATCTACCTCATGGTTGGATGGATAAATGTTTGGATTTCTGCGATTATTTTTTAACAAGAGTTGCTGAATATCAAAAACTTATTACAGAAATCCTATTTTTTTAGAACGAGTCGAGGGAGTAGGCATTATTGGTAGAGAGGAAGTAATAAATTAGGGTTTATCGGGACCATGCTGCGAGCTTCCGGAATACAATGGGATCTTCGTAAAGTTGATCATTATGAATGGTACGACGAATTTGATTGGGAAGTACAGTGGCAAAAAG
This sequence comes from Pyrus communis, assembly GCF_041283825.1. Lineage (NCBI taxonomy): Eukaryota > Viridiplantae > Streptophyta > Magnoliopsida > Rosales > Rosaceae > Pyrus > Pyrus communis. The sequence goes on along the minus strand of NC_142570.1, from coordinate 18,314,278 downwards.
AAGGAGATTCATTGGCTCGTTATATAGTCCGAATTGGTGAAATGATAGAATTCGTAAAAATTATTCAACAGGCCCTGGAAGGAATTCTAGGGGGACCCTATGAGAATTTAGAAATACGATACTTTGATAGAGAAAGGAATCTGGAATGGAATGATTTTGAATATCGATTTATTACTAAAAAGCCGTCTCCTACATTTGAATTGCTGAAACAAGAACTTTATGTGAGAGTAGAAGCCCCAAAGGGAGAATTGGGAATTTTTCTCATAGGGGATCAGAGTGGTTTTCCTTGGAGATCGAAAATCCACCCACCGGATTTTATCAATTTGCAAATTCTTCCGCAGTTAGTTAAAAGAATGAAATTGGCTGATATTATGACGATACTTGGTACCACAAAATTTGATAAAGTCATGCAATTTTTCAATTTTCTGCATATATATCAAAAGTATCCAGTAGTGTCACTTTAAAAAACAATAAGAAAATTTCATTTTTGTCGGATATTAGCAATCCGACATAAATTCATGTAATGTTGGATAAAAGAACCAACAACATTGCTTGCGTGACAAAAGGCTTTTGCTATCGAGTAAGACTCTTAATCTACCAAGAAAAAGGAAAGCCCCTTAAACAAATAAAGCAAAATGGTGTTGGATACAACCGACACTAACACTCGCATCGGATACAACCGATAGAAAAGATATTAATAATAATAATAATAAATAAATAAAAACGACAATTAAAATAAACATAAACAAAACTAATAATTATCTGCCATAATATTATTCATTCATATAAAAGTTCGTTACTTATGTTTATAATCTTTTACTAATTATACAATTTGTACGAAAATGAAAAAATATACATACATTCTACTTCCTTTTCATCTTCTTAATTTGGGATTCCACAAGTGACAGCCCGTCTCGAAATATTTGTATCGATGGCGTGAAATTACTACAATACCCTTGAACATTTGTGGCGTTGTGTGGTTTAAGTTTTGGTTGTGGACCAATATGTTAAGTCCCTAATATTTTGGAACCAATTAGGAACTTAGACTTAGGTTTGTTTTCTTGTTTTTGGTTGGTTGCAAACTGGACCACACAACACAAACACACAAATCCCTTTCCCCGTTGACCTCTCTCTCTCCCCTTCCCTCTCGGATTTTTTTCCATTTCCATACAGTTGTATGGACAAACTGATGCGAGAATTATACGCGCATAAATTAAACCCTCTTTTTGACAATTGTAGTATAAGTATAAGTAGGGATCGTTCTGGACCGGGGATTAGGAGGGATTGTTAATCACTTGGATTTGACTCAAAAACGTAAAAACACAAACTAAAACACTATACTAAACTCGAAGAATTCAAAACTAAAAATAAGAAAGATTAAGACTAAGACTTAAACGAAATATGGGGGGATTGATTTTGGACGAATTTAAACTAAAATGGATAGATTGTAAAGAAAACAAATTGTAAATATGAAATTGACGGAAATGAATGGATGGTATGGCTAGCTAAGGGGTTCATCTCCATACATGTTACACTTGCATAATAAAATGATTTCTAATTGTATTTCAATAAACCATGAATTCTCAACACCCCGGGTTAATTAGGTCCGCTTAAATTAACCGTCAAGTTTTCCTTAAGTTAATGAATTGGATGATTGCATACGACAACCCAAAGCATTCCTCACAAGTTCCCTACATGAATTGCATAATAGAGATACAAGCAAGAATCATTAAGCATCATGAAAACTATAAGTGTTGACGAGGCATTCGTTACTATGATTGTATGAAACTTATGCCAAGAATTTGTTTAACGCGATTGTTTATAAGCAACCTCCACTACTTGTGAATATAAGTTCATAACTATTACGTGAAACTCACTTATATTCTAGCGTCAAATTCATGCATGAAAATTAAGCGTTCATTCTTAATAAACATACATAAATAGGTTATCAATCAAACAGTTAAACAAATTGAATTCACAATTTATGAAACGTAATTAAAAGTAATCAAATCATATTACAAACATAAACATAATTTCGAATCACCCCCAAGCTAAAGGGGGGTTTAGTTCCTCATACAAAACAAAGAGAATTGAAATTAAACATTGAAATCAAAGAAACGCCTAAACATTCCAACAACTCAAACTTGAATTGTATGAACGTTTAGGCCCTCTTCTCTTCCTCTTTATTGTAGCATAAGGTCTAGGGATAATTGGTTTGGGGGATGGAAGTGTAGAATGGAAAAATGGTGTTTGGATTATAAGGGGAGAGATGGGAAGCTCACGGCTAGGGAAGGGAGAATGTGTTTGTAATGTGTTGTGTATGAAAATGAGATGTCCATGAATGAATGAATGCAAGGGTATTTATAGGAGTAGTGGAGGGAACATATGGCTATGTCATTTGTAGGTGAAGTAGGTGGATGTTGTAGGTGAGTAGGTGGATGTTGTAGGTGAAGTAGGTGGATGTTGTAGGTGATTATGAGTGATAAGTGATAAGTGTATGATATGTTAAGTGATAAGTGAATGATTATGATAAGTGATAAATGAATGTATGATATGATAAGTGGTGAATGATATGTGGTGAATGATAAGTGGTAGTGTTTAAGTATTTAAAATAGGGAACAAAGCCCTTCCTTGCATGGCAAGGAAGGGAGACACAAGGAAACACACGACAATGTCCTAAGGTTGCTAGGAATGTTGTTTTTGTGTTCTAAAATGCGTAGGAGTTTTCAATGATGCTCAAACATGAGGTCTTTTTAGGATTTAACTTTCCTACTTCAAGTCTTCAATTTCGTCCAAACTTTGGCTCCATGGATAAGCTATCCAATCCATGCCCAAAAATGCTCCAAATAGCCTCAAAATGCACTTTCTTGCTCCCTAAGCCCTTAGAACCTGAAAACACACAAAAGAAGCATAAAGAACTAAAATAACTAAAGAAACATAACGTAAATGTACGAGAACAAGCCATTTAAGTCGCATGAATATGCTCCTATCAAATACCCCCACACTTATCTTTTGCTAGTCCTCGAGCAAAACAAAACAACAAAAGAACACGAAACTAGACAAAACGAACAAAACACAACCTACACCTTCCAACAATCGTCTAATGGATTTCCAATGCACATGACAAGTTAAAAATCATTAGTCCCATAGATTTTTGTCATCTTCACACTTAAGTACATTCTTACTCATAGTCACCACATATTATTTCACAAATAAGCATTTAAAACCATGTTTTGAATGTAGTAACATGCCTTAGAGAATTTGCTCAAATCCTTACAAGATATGCACTCGTTTTTCACACAGATTTTCTGACTACACACCCTAAACTAGTTATATGTGAGAAGATTGATGTAAACATAAAAACGAACACTCACATATATGTATTTCAAAGGAAGCAATTTCTGGAGTTAATAAGCATGTTTAGATATGATCTCATGAATGGAATGCTACTACTTAGATGCGAGAACCAGTGACACCATATGCTCATACCAAGTTCAAACTCCACAATTGAAATACATAACACTTAAGATTGAAGTCACGGGTTATAATGGGGCTTGGGGTGTTTGGATAACAAAGAAGGAGTACGGAAAACAAAGGTTCTTTAAGCAATAGTGAGCAAAGTAATGAATTAGACATTTAGAATTCCCTTTAGAACGCAAAAATCAACTTTGAACACCCAAGGGGGAATCACACAAAACTTAGGGCCATATTCAACTTTTTTGGATCCTTTCTTCAACCATCAACGCTTGTGAGTTCATCCTTACTTATTTTCACTCCTTCTTTTTTTTTTTTTTTTTTTTTTTTTTTTTTTTTTTTTTTTTTTTTTTGAATCTCAAAACATATATATAAACTTAAGAACAAACTTTCACTCCCCCACACTCATTTTCTTGCATAATGTAACTCAAAAGGAATTCATTTTCCGTCATGCTTACTATGCTTCAAAAACAAGGGTACAGATGGTCCTAATCTAGGCTAGGTAAGGGGTGATGTGGTTAGCAAAGAAAATAGGCTAAACGAGGCTCAACGGGGTTAAGACTTACAATATATATGAAATATAGGAAGTAAGGCTATTTGGCTATGATGGCAACTACACAACTTCATCTTGATATATGTTATGCAATTCAATGTCATGCTTTGAATGAAACGGATATAAGTTCTAGCATTTAGTTCTATCATGATACAATTGCATTCTAAGTAGCAACCGAGCAAGGAATAATGAGATCATGCAACAACTTAAGAAAACAAAGAATCACAGAAAATAACTCTCCAAAGAAAGTAATGGCTCGAGTCTCACAGGGTTGTAGCGTTTGTTTGAGTTTCTTCCTTCAAGCATGTTACAAAAACGAATTTTTCTTTTATGATTGCATGTGAAGTCATACATTATAACCATAACCAAGCATATACCAAGAGTAAATCAAACATTCATCCCTGTTTATAACTCTCTTTAACAATCATGCAATTACAAACCAAATCCTTGTCATTTTGTTGGAAGGTACCCTAAGACACAAACACACAAAAACGACTGAAAACACTCTTTTTAGGCTTTTCAAAACATATTTTTCAAATTTTTATGTGATTTTCGGAGTTATAAAACAAAACACAAAAAAAAAAAAAAAAAAAAAAAAAAAAAAACACTCTAAAACAACTTAAAAACACCTTAAAACAGTAAGGAACAACATTTGAAGTTATGGGTGATAAAATCTCACGAATTTGTATCAACGACATTGGTTACCCCCCCACACTTAAATCAAACATTGTCCTCAATTTTTTAAGCATAGATTCACATAAAACATAAGTAAACACATAAAAAGCATTTAAACATACTAAACATGGCAGAATGTAAATAACAAAGAGAAGAGTTTAGAGACGCAAATCTGGTTGTGGAATGTAAATTCCATCTTCTCCTTGTTGATTGCATTGAGGCTTGATGTTGTTGATTCCACAGGGGTTCCTCCCATCGTTGATTTTCCTTTGTGCTACTCTTGAACTGGGCAGCAGGATTCTTCTGGTCTCCCCCGAAGGTCTGAGCTTACTCCTTTGGTCTGTTTCTTTGTTCAATCTTTCCAATTCGTATTGAAAAGGGTTGGAGGATAACTCAGCCTATGTTTGTCTCCACATGCTTCAATGTATCATTTTCACTTGCCTTGCTTGCTCCCCTTGCAGAAGTGGTCCCTTCTCCGGAAGTGTGTCAACCGTTGAAGATGACTACTCGAGAGCAACGCTAGGTAAGCAATCAGGAATGCATTCCTGATTGCTTTCATTTACTTTGCCATGCGAGTAATAACAAGGGCAAAGGAAAAGATAGGGAAAGAGCATGATATGAGATACTTTTGCTTTAGACCTTGATGATATGAGATACCTTTGCTTTTGAAGAAACGGCGAATGAAGCAGCACATGTATTTGTTGTGGTTGTCTCCACATGCTTCGATCGACCGTTTCTTTTTGCCTCATCTGTACTCCCGGTATCTGGTATCTTCTTTGGGGGAGAAAAAATCGAGTATTTCAAAAGGCGTTGCTGGGAGAGCGCCCTCAGAGGTGCGGAAGAGTTGGACATTTTCTTCAGGTTTGCCTTGCCATAAAAGACGAAGGTCGACATATATAGAGATAATATCAAGTGGTGGTACTGTTCTTTTACCCTTGTCGACAAACGTTTTGATCCCGCAAATCCGGCTTTTTGAAATAGTGGCGCCTCTTCGATTTCTGAGCGACGCCCCTTCGATTTCTGAACGACACCCCTTTGCTTTCTGAACGACACGTAGTAGTGCGGATGCGGCTCCTTTTGACAAAGCTGCACGCGGTTTCTGAAAAGCAGAGAAAGCGTCGCCGAACTTTGACAAAGTTGAACGCGTCTTCTGAAAAGCTGAGAAAGCTTCGCCTAACTTACGTCGGAAATTCCGGCTTTTTGAATCGGTGGACGCGTCGCCTTGGCTTTTTATAGAGTTATCGATCATCGCCAACACACACACTCTGAAGAATTCCCATTCTTGAACATCGTCTCCGGCCCTTTGAAATTTAACTCCATCCACCCCTTCTCTTTGAACACTTTTGAAAAATGGCAAACCCATCGAACCTTAGCTTGGAATTGAGCCTTAGCAGTGATACGGGCGCGCCGCGTCAAGGTAACGTATGGCGCCCTTCTTTCTTATCTTCTAACGGTCCTCTTTCAGGTGAAGACTCTGTGATGCAGGACGCCACAACAGCTACAATAGTAGCTAGGAACCTCCTTACTCCAAAAGATAGTAGGCTGCTGTCAGGACGGTCCGATGAGTTGGCCGTTCAAGAATCCCTCGCACTTAGTGTTCAGTGTGCGAGTTCTGTGTCCAACATGGGCCAACGCCTGCTTGCCCGCTCCCGTCAGGTGGAATCATTGATGGCAGAGGTGGAAAGTCTCAAGCAGGAGATCAAACTGCTTAAGTACGAGAATAGAAGTTTGCACGTGCTTGCCAACAACTATTCGACGGGTATGAAGAGGAAGCTTGATGAGCTACAAGAATCCAATGGTCGGATGCAAAGTGACCGTCAAACTGACCATCAAAGGCTTGCGGCTTACTTCCAGAGGCACATTTTTCCGGGCTCATCCAGCGTTTGGCCAAGTATTGAGGCCTCTTCTTTGATGCCTCCCGCTCCGATACCTTCCGCCCCGATGCCTTCCGCCTCGATGCCTTCTGCTCCGATGCCTTCCGCATCTATGCCTCCTGCTTCTAGAGTTTTGCCCAGTAGTGGGGCTTCAAGTAAACGCCCTTTGTGAAGCTCCATCATTCTGCCATGTTTTTTTTTTTTTTTTTTTTTTTTTTTTTTTTTTTTTTTTTTTTTTTTTTTTTTACATAAATAAAATCAAACGACATGGAATTGGTCCTTGAATGGAAGGTGATACTTGAAGTGAACCGGCATTGGTTCAAATTCTAAAGTGGGTGCCTGGATCATTAACAAGATATTAGTATAAAAGAAAATTGAAATTCGGGGAGGCGGCTTACCTGTGTGCTCCGACATAAACTCAAGAATAAACATCACTCGCTGGAAAGTTTCAGGGATATTGGACTTGGCCAGATTGCATGTGAGTATTGGTCCTTGTCTTGTGTCATAAAATTCAATTTCTTTGGGGTTGTTTGCCTCAAGTATATCCTTTTCTAGACATTCCCCAGTCACATCTTGCTCTTGATTCTTTGGAAAGGATTCGAAGATGCCTTTCTCACCCTCTTCTTCCTTGGATTGCATAATCCTGCAAGGAATAGGGACATTCAGTGGAACGGGGTTAGAAATAATTAACTTTGGAACAACCTTACCTGAATTGGATGGCGTAGGAGCGATAGGTGCCTGCGGCAAAGGTATTAGTATAAAAGAAAATTGAAATTCGGGGAGGCGGCTTACCTGTGTGCTCCGACATAAACTCAAGAATAAACACCACTCGCTGGAAAGTTTCAGGGATATTGGACTTGGCCAGATTGCATGTGAGTATTGGTCCTTGTCTTGTGTCATAAAATTCAATTTCTTTGGGGTTGTTTGCCTCAAGTATATCCTTTTCTAGACATTCCCCAGTCACATCTTGCTCTTGATTCTTTGGAAAGGATTCGAAGATGCCTTTCTCACCCTCTTTTTCCTTGGATTGCATAATCCTGCAAGGAATAGGGACATTCAGTGGAACGGGGTTAGAAATAATTAACTTTGGAACAACCTTACCTGAATTGGATGGCGTAGGAGCGATAGGTGCCTGCGGCAAAGGTGTTTCCACCCTTGCCATAGGTTGCGTGTGTTCCTCTTCTTCAATTAGCAGCTCCTCATCCACTTCTTGCTCTTGAATTTGTTTCATGAACTCCATAATCTGCCCAATTTGCTCCTCCCATTTACCCAACTTCTTGTCTTGATTTTGTTCGTCCTTGGTTTGAGTTTGGACTTCCTGCGTCAAAGTAGTAAGTAATTGAAAAATCGTATCATTATCGCTTGAATTACTTACATTGCTTTGGGCAGGTTGTGGTGGCTGCATAGGCGTTGTATAGAACTCCTCATATGGTTGCCAATATTCTCCTTGTTGAGTCTCCTCGACTTGGTTTTGTGAGCCCTGCACCAAACAAAGTAATTCATTAAGCTTTTGATTATAATCTATTGACGAACTTGAGTTTGGTTGGGCATATTGAATATGAGGTTGTGGTGGATGCATAGACGTTGAATAGAACTCCTCATAAGGCTGCCAATATCCTTCTTGTTGAATATGTTAAGGTTCCCACCATATAGAGTTTGAATGATCACTCCAATCGGAATTGTAAGTATTGGAAAACACGTCGTTCCTTGATTGATTATGATCAAATGTACCAACTCTTTGCGTTTGGTACTCTTCCATAAGCTGTGACAAAAGAGAAGCACTATCAAGTGCCATGTCTCGCATCTAAAATAAAACTAAAAATATATACACACAAACGAAAATAAAACAATCCAAGAGATTAGCAAAGTTGCTAATCCCCGGCAACGGCGCCAAAATTTGATGCGAGAATTATACGCGCATAAATTAAACCCTCTTTTTGACAATTGTAGTATAAGTATAAGTAGGGATCGTTCTGGACCGGGGATTAGGAGGGATTGTTAATCACTTGGATTTGACTCAAAAACGTAAAAACACAAACTAAAACACTATACTAAACTCGAAGAATTCAAAACTCAAAATAAGAAAGATTAAGACTAAGACTTAAACGAAATATGGGGGGATTGATTTTGGACGAATTTAAACTAAAATGGATAGATTGTAAAGAAAACAAATTGTAAATATGAAATTGACGGAAATGAATGGATGGTATGGCTAGCTAAGGGGTTCATCTCCATACATGTTACACTTGCATAATAAAATGATTTCTAATTGTATTTCAATAAACCATGAATTCTCAACACCCCGGGTTAATTAGGTCCGCTTAAATTAACCGTCAAGTTTTCCTTAAGTTAATGAATTGGATGATTGCATACGACAACCCAAAGCATTCCTCACAAGTTCCCTACATGAATTGCATAATAGAGATACAAGCAAGAATCATTAAGCATCATGAAAACTATAAGTGTTGACGAGGCATTCGTTACTATGATTGCATGAAACTTATGCCAAGAATTTGTTTAACGCGATTGTTTATAAGCAACCTCCACTACTTGTGAATATAAGTTCATAACTATTACGTGAAACTCACTTATATTCTAGCGTCAAATTCATGCATGAAAATTAAGCGTTCATTCTTAATAAACATACATAAATAGGTTATCAATCAAACAGTTAAACAAATTGAATTCACAATTTATGAAACGTAATTAAAAGTAATCAAATCATATTACAAACATAAACATAATTTCGAATCACCCCCAAGCTAAAGGGGGGTTTAGTTCCTCATACAAAACAAAGAGAATTGAAATTAAACATTGAAATCAAAGAAACGCCTAAACATTCCAACAACTCAAACTTGAATTGTATGAACGTTTAGGCCCTCTTCTCTTCCTCTTTATTGTAGCATAAGGTCTAGGGATAATTGGTTTGGGGGATGGAAGTGTGGAATGGAAAAATAGTGTTTGGATTATAAGGGGAGAGATGGGAAGCTCACGGCTAGGGAAGGGAGAATGTGTTTGTAATGTGTTGTGTATGAAAATGAGATGTCCATGAATGAATGAATGCAAGGGTATTTATAGGAGTAGTGGAGGGAACATATGGCTATGTCATTTGTAGGTGAAGTAGGTGGATGTTGTAGGTGAAGTAGGTGGATGTTGTAGGTGAAGTAGGTGGATGTTGTAGGTGATTATGAGTGATAAGTGATAAATGTATGATATGTTAAGTGATAAGTGAATGATTATGATAAGTGATAAATGAATGTATGATATGATAAGTGGTGAATGATATGTGGTGAATGATAAGTGGTAGTGTTTAAGTATTTAAAATAGGGAACAAAGCCCTTCCTTGCATGGCAAGGAAGGGAGACACAAGGAAACACACGACAATGTCCTAAGGTTGCTAGGAATGTTGTTTTTGTGTTCTAAAATGCGTAGGAGTTTTCAATGATGCTCAAACATGAGGTCTTTTTAGGATTTAACTTTCCTACTTCAAGTCTTCAATTTCGTCCAAACTTTGGCTCCATGGATAAGCTATCCAATCCATGCCCAAAAATGCTCCAAATAGCCTCAAAATGCACTTTCTTGCTCCCTAAGCCCTTAGAACCTGAAAACACACAAAAGAAGCATAAAGAACTAAAATAACTAAAGAAACATAACGTAAATGTATGAGAACAAGCCATTTAAGTCGCATGAATATGCTCCTATCACAAACCTTGGACTAATCATTTCTTGCATGAATCAAAGCTTTGAAGGTTGGTTTTGGACTCCTAGCAGGCCCAGGAACTCATTCATACCCTTGGTTGGACGTGAAGCCTTCAAAAACTCGAGAACCAAGAATTCCTGATTTGGTGCACTGCTCATGCAGTCGTGATCGTGGACTTTTCAGTGAGTTTTAAGGTTCTAGGAAGCTTTAGGATGTCTTCACGAAGCTCGGGGAGTAATTTTGAAGTGTTTTGGACATCGAGAAGCTTGAGTTCATCGAGTTGCAGTAGTGGCCGGATTATCGTGGGTTTTTCCAGCAAGATTCCATTGGATTTAAGTCCTAAAAGTGGTAAGGTTTTGTTCTACTCATTGTAAGCTTCATTTTGGTACAAATTTCATGAATTTTGGTTGAAAAATGAAGAAGATATGATGATTAGAAGTTTTTCCAGAAACTGGCAAAAATTCAAGTTGCAGACGGCAGCGCTAACGGCGAAGGACGGTGGCTCCGGCGAGGATCACCGAAGAAGACGAAGAATATTCCGTCAACTTTGACGGAATATACTAACGTTGTTACTAACGGCGTCAGGTATATTTAACAGTATATTCCATTATTGGACGGAATATTCCCTAACGCCGTTAGGGTTTCCGTATGTGTGCCAGGCATGTGCATGCGGGTGGCTGGCGCATCTGCCCGTGCCTTGGTTGGCACGTGGCGGCGTGTGAGTGGTTGGAAAAATTTTCTAAAAATATGGGGATGTTTGTGGTGTTGAGTAGGTCACATTGGCATATTCAAACACCCCATTTGAGCAATATATGAGAAGTTATTAGCTAGTTTTGTTTATGTGCTTTAAATTAACGTTTATACAATTGTTTCGCATATAGGTGAGACCTATCTTCAGGACGAGTGTAGTCAATCGAGGCTTGTGAGCTACGACTCTTCCACATACTAGTGAGTGGGCTTTTGGTTTTCCGTATATACCTATATACTTGAGATTTTTCCGAGAAAATCGATTTAAATGAAATTATGTTTGTGCGAATTGATGATTATGTGAGATGTGTTGAGCGCTCATAAACCTGCACCCCAATATTAGTGCACCCGCCCAGAGTTAGGGCACAGTCATTCACATGATGTTCACCCTCCGCACCATACGCTCATCTTGGATCCATTTTAGGTGCACAATCCTGTTGTACAGACCACTATAGGTGGTTCCGACTCGTAGGTGACCCGTGATTATTCGCATAGTCTTCACGTGATCATAGCACTTGAGCGTACTTATTTACACCCAGTCCTGTCGTACAGATCACTTTAGGTGGTTCCGACTCGTGTGCAAGTATATTTGTTAAGATGTGGATTTGAGCCGTACAGGTCACGTTAAGTGACTCCGACTAGATGGATGAGCTCTAGATTCAACCATACAGGTCATGTTAGGTGACTCCGGTTGACATATCATTTGCATTGATTTATATCACCTGGCTTACATATTTTTATGCTGAGATATTCGACATGGCATATTTGTGAATTTTGCTACTCTGAGCATGGTTATGGTATAGATATGTATTCTATTTTTCTGAGAAATTATATAGGCTTTACGACGAGGGGTTACAATCTTTGATAAATGAAATGGTTTTGAAAAGCTTCATTTTTGGCCACTCACACTTTCTGTTTTGCGCCCCTCCAGGTTTTAGTTAAAAGTTCTTTTTGGTGGCTTATGAGGAGTCCACGGCAGCTTTGACAGATTATCACCATTGTATGGTCATCTTTGGGTGTTATATAATTAGTATTCATCCTGCTGGACTGCACTTAGGCTACTTATGTCTGGTTGTGAATTCACACTTATTTCGTCTTGCACCTTATCTTATCTAGTGCTCTAGTTAGTTGGTTTTTTATTTATTCGTTCTTATATTATTATTGCTTCCGCACTGTGCACATGGCTACGTCACCTTCACGTGACGGCCAGCACGCCTTGATTTCGATCAAGGTGTGTCACCACAGCTCCGAGTTCTCCGTTAAGTCATTGCTCCTTATTAATAACAAAAAAAAAAAAAAAAAAAAAAAAAAAAAAAAAAAAAAAAAAAACATTTGTAATGTATATTTACAAAAACAAAACAATGTATATTTACAAAAACAAAACATACATAAAAGCTCTAAACAAAGACCAATTTTGAATTTATGCATAATATTTGATAAGGCATCTCAGGTCAAGATTCAAAATACAAACTCGATTTAATAACATAATCAAAATTTAAAACACAAACTAAACGTAATACAAATAATTTAAACCATACTGGTTTAGGAATTTTGCTCCTTGAATTGTTCATCTGTATTGATTGAAGCGAGAAGGAGAAGGAAAGAAAGGGGAGAGGAGAAGGAAAGGGGGGAAGGAATAGGCAAGAGAGAAGGCAGTGGTGCAAGGAAGAGTGGGAGTGGTTTTATTATGTAGAATTGGTATTATTGTCGGTTAAAGCGACATCAATATGTTTCTGTAAAAATATAAAAACTATTGTTGTCAGATATAATCGACAGCACTAAGAATGGCAGGAAATATCCCACCCAAAATTCCCTCCAACAAATTTGTCACGATTTAAAAAAATAAAATAATAATTGTTCGGTTTAATAAATAAATAATACATATTTAAATAGAATACATTTTTAAAAAATAAATAAATAATTGTTTGGTTTAATAGATAATACGTATTTAAATAGATAATAACGCATGTACGTAAAATATGGGATAAAGAAACAAAAGGATAATTGTACGATGAAAATGTCATCACACAAACTAAATATTGTATAATCAATACTTCAAAAACATAAATAAAAATTTAGTACAAATTACTTTTCCCACTTCAAAATTTAGGAACAATTCAACGAAGATTTGCATTCTACGAAACTATCAACAATCTAACCGTCAAACCTATTTGTATATACTATAAGAATGCAATGAAGAAATTCGATCATCAATTTAAAATATTTACACTAGTGGATATCACAAAATCTTATTTTATACTTAATGGAAGTATAACATTAACTCTAAGTGTTTATTTAATCTACCGTTTTGACGCGATATGCATTCTATGTAACTTTTTTCAATGATCCAACCGTCAAACTTGTTTGTACACACTCCCAGATAAATAAATTAAAAAATTAAAAAAATTAAAAAATTAAAAAAAATAAAAAAAAAAAAACCTTTCAAAGATTAGGTAGTGGAACAAAAATTTTCGACGGTTATAAATGAAAAATCACAAGTTAACAATTATTTTAGCTCTGATTTTGAAGATTTTACAGCTACACTCCTCGATCCTGTAAGAATACAATGAATGAATTTGATCTTCAATTTAAAATATTCCACTAGTGGATACCACAAAATCTTATGTTGTACTTATTGGAAGTATAAAATAAATTTGTAAGTGTTTGTTAAATCTATCAATTTGATGTGATATGCATTCTACGAACCTAGTTTCAACGATCCAATCGTCAAACATGTTTGTATATACTACAAGATAGCATGCGTAAAAAAGTGCTAAAAAAAAAAAAAAAAAAAAACATTTTGAGATTAGGTAATGGGACCCAAAATTTTGATGGTTATAAACAATAAAATCATGATTTTATCTCCGATTTTGATGATTTTTTATGGCTACACTCCTCGACTGACACACCCCAACCCGGAATGTCCGCCTAGACTCCGAATCGAGCTATGCTAGCCGACACTCGAAGGGTGACGAAGCCATAAAGTGTAGTGATGTGAAAAATGTGAATAAATTTAATCCTAAAAGTGCCTAACCTTAGAAAGTCAGCGAACTGCGGTTCTTCTATGTAGGCGTTCCCCACCTTATTTTTCACACCGAAATTGAAGAAGCGCCCACTTACCCCTCTTTCTAGAAAGACAGAAAGAAATAAGGATGGTTGTAGAGTGCGCTTGTGAGGAGGAAGGAACCCATTTCACACGTGATGTCAGAGTATAAGTAAAGTACAATAAAGCAAGATGAGAATTCTATAGTTAGTAGTATTCCCACAACAACAGTTTGCCAGAAATCCTCGTCGACATAAAAGCTCAGCCACTAAAAACCTGAAGGGGCAAAAACTAAGGGTGAGTGGGCCTAAAAATAAAGTTTTATAAAAACCTTTTCAAAAACATAATATTTCTTAAGTAGTATTCAATACAGCACAATATTTCGTAAGTACACATGATGTCCATAATCGCATAATCTCACAAAAGCAAACATATCATATCGAGTGCTCATCAACACATGCTGACACATGAGTTCATGCAAAGATATTTTGACATGAACAGGACTGGCTGTAACAATGATATATGCTCTAGTACTACGATCACGTGAAGACTGGCGCTAAGCGCAACACATACGAGTCCTAATTGCCTATAGCAATCTAGGGCAGGATTGGCACTTACAATGTATCCAAAGTGAGTGTACGGTACGATGCGCACATACACGTGAAAGACTGGCCCAGGCCTAAGCAAGTACTAACATCAGTGCAGCAAATGATGAGCAAATAACATAAATATAGTCATGCCACGGTGATTCGATAATTTTAATCAACATAATATTATCCATAGCTGTAATTCTAATTGAGGCATCCCTTAGGATTTATAATGATTTCCCAATTCTCACGTTACGTCATTTCCTAATTTCCTATAAATATTAATTTAATTACGGCAATCACATAGAAAATTCATTACTAGATGTATATATGGAAACTAAATAAATATATGTATATATCAAAGAAAAGACCCACTCGCAAATCATGTCGTTGGGTCAAACCCACCTCGCGGGCTTCGAAGATCCTAGCAATGCGTTTCACCTAGAAATGAAACCATTTACGTAAATATAATGTACTAACGTAATTACGCATTTTCATACAAAGTATGGCAAATAAAGGAACTATTTTAAAACGGTCGAATTTCTGACAAACGGACGACAAATTCAGATTCAGCATGTCGAGAAACCAAAGGAAGGACCTCAGGTTCCTCCACGCGCTGCCACAAGTGGATGCACTGGCAGCCATGCGCCAACGACCAACATGAGCCCACGCACGTGCGAGTACCATCGTACTCGCCTTCCTCGCAAAGGCCTATGTTTTGCAGGTTTTTGGTCCGACTTCCAAAGCTCTTATTGAGCTCGATCCTCCACCAAAATCAATGATTCAAAAGCTATTTTGAAGTTAGAAATGTAGGGAACAAAACTATACCAAAGTGAGGCCAAGATAAGGTCGATGTTGGCTAGAAAAATGGCCTGAAAGTGTCCAAGTGGTCACGGTTCTATTTTTTCCCAGAAATCTGGGGAGTCTCCTCGAGGTGTTTCCTGTTACAAACACGCCTAAAAGTCATATATCACGCCTAGAAGTGATTCTAAACAATGAGAAGAGTTCTCGTTGAATGGGAAAAAGCCCTCAAGCTAAGGTATCTCGAGTAAAACTGTAGAAGGGAGATAGTGGTCCACTATAGCAGAATGGTGGTGATCGAGTGTTTTCTAGTCACGAGAATGGTGATGGTGGTCACGCTTTGAAGAGGAGAGAGGGATGAGAAAGCCTAGGGGTTTTCCCCTGCTTCTGGGTTTCGTGGAGTTCGTCTAGGCAGTGAGATAACGGTGGTGGTTCAGGTGTAGATCGCTAGAGAGGTGGCGAGGTGGTGGTTGTGCTGCTGAGCTCTACCGTTTTTTTTTTTTTACAGAGAGGAGAGAGAGATGAGAGATGAGAGGGAGAAAGCTAACAGGGTTAAAGGGAAAGAGGTAAGCTGGCAGCCAAGGAGTGGTGAAGTGAGGTGAAGGAGATTTGAGAAAAATAAGAAAGTGTGAGATCCGGGAGATAGGGAACACGGAGGAATGGGGAAAGAATAGGTTGTGGGCCCCATTGGCTATGCAAAGTAATGTCACAAAAGACAAAATAGAAAAATGTTCCCCGCGATTTGAAATTACCAAAATATCTTCCACGTTTGTAGTTCCGTAAATTTTTACTTGTAGCTCCGATTTTGATTTCGTTTGCGCCTACGAGTTCATAGTGACGAGCTCTACGAGGATACACCAAAAAAATGTTTCATACGTCTCCCAAAACGCAAGTCAACGAAAGTCAACACCCTCGCCTCTAGGGCCATTTTCGTCAATTCACACTTTTAAAATTTATAAAATCGTAGAATTCGGGATAGGTTGTCACATCGACCCTATAAGAATACAATAAACAAGGTCTGATCTTCAATTTAAAATATTTACATCAGTGGCTACTTAATCAATTAAAATTACGTCTTTTTTTTTTTTTTTTTACAGCTTCTAGTTCCTCACAAATACAAATCACATCTGACAACAGCTAACCACCTTAAAAAATAGAGAAATTACTATTGACGACCACTTGTTGCCCTCGGGAATAAATAATTACTTCCGGCCATTTAAACATGCCCATGAAAAAAATATAACTATAGTAAAAACAAATTAAAAAAACCAAAGATTATCAAAATTATGCTTATCTAATTGTGATTATTCATTAAATTCAAGTTTTGTACATCTTTATGCTAATTATAGTGAAAAATATATTAATTTAATATAAATAAATATTTAATCGCCCAAAAAACACATAAATAAATATTAACTAGTTTAACTCAAAATATCACAAAGGGACTAGGAATGGATGGTATAAATGTATGAAATATACGAGTTATCAATTACCCCCAAACCTAGTTTTTGCTAGTCCTCAAGCAAAACTAAAACTGAAAACAAACAAAACAAAGAAAAGTCTAACTAGACCACTTTCGATGGCTAAGCGATTGCACTGAGCAAGTGCAACAAGCCTTTAAACCTCTACGTGTCCCTAGTAGTAGGAGTTGTGTCTCCTGAGGGTTTACAACAATAACACCCACAAATGTCTATAGACTTGACAAATAAATTGGTTAAAACTCGCTTGAAACAAACTAATAAGAACCAATGAATGCTTAGTTATACCATTAAACAACACACTGCCACTTCAAAGAATCATATCATATGTGTAGTGTAAAAATATTGCTCCATGACTCATGACTTCAAAAGCACCATACTCAAAGACTAAAGATAGGATTTGCCTCAACTCTAATTCTCACAGATTGTCACTCAAATTTTCACTTAGATCCTAAGGTTTTGTCTCTCATCAAACATACGTGAGTGAAGTTATGTAAAAGGGAATCAAAATTCTCACATATGAAATATGAAATAAAAGCACAATTTCTGAATATATCTCATGAAAGGAATCAAACATTAAGAATATGGATAGCACACATACTTACCAGCACCCATGAATTTATCCTTAAAGATCAGCTAGGTCTTCACATGGTTGTAATGTAAGGCTTAGGCTAGGGGCTACGAAAGAATGGATAGGAAATACTAGAGCTTGGGACATACCAAAGTGCCTTTGTTGTAAAACCAACAAGCTCTCCTCTTGAATTGATCTTCGTTGTTTGTTCTTGGCGTCCAAGACACACGTGAAATAGTGAAGGATTTGGAAATTGCATCTTCTTTATTCATTATTTTCTTTTCTTTCTTTCTTTTTTTTTTTTTTTTCTTGTTTTGCAATTCCAGCACATGTTACCTTGGTACACGCCACATTCTTGATCTAGAGCTCAATCTATCTTTGTCTTCATCACTTTGGTATTCTCCAAACTATAAGGTATGGCTGTAATGGGCTAAGATGGGTAGAGTTTGGTGTAGGTGATGAAAGAATCAGGTTAAAAGTGTTTGGCTGCAAAAAACAAAAAGGGTTGGGAATAAAGCCATTTGGTGGTTAAAACATGCATAGCCTAACATCGTCTCAATGGGTTCATTCATAAGTGATAACAAGCATATGGTATCTGCAACAAAGAATTATTCTTAGCATTCAATCAACAAGAAATAATGAGATCATATAAAGTGAATTTGCAAGAAGAAGATAGGAGTACAAACACTTTAAACCCTCTCAAAGATGCAAATAGGCTCAAAATAGCTCACTAGGGTAGTCTCCACTACTCGTCTTCCATAATTTGAGCATGACACTTTAATCACCATAGTTCAAAAGTAATAACTTTGTGAACTACAAAAATTATGATATGGAACTTTTCATGACAACACCATAGTCAGATTGTATACACAACCATCATATACATTCACATTAGTAAGCAAAAGCAAACTTTAACAAAAACTGAAATCAAAAGAAAATTTTCAATTTCCAGTAGAAGAATGACGAGTACCTAGCCAACCTCTTCCAGCAGAAGTTGGATGTGCCTATGGGGGAGCAAACACATGATCCACTTGTATCTCTACAATTGTTGATGGATGAGATTGGATGACGGAAAGGTAAGGAACTTCATGGCCTAGGAGCCGGTCTAGTTTGAGACCTCGATGGGTCTTCTTCTTCATCTAGCTTTATCTAGTGTTCTAAAAATCGACCTAGGTGGTGCCTAGGCACTACGCGGTGGTCAGTTGCTAGATTAAGCCAAAATCGGAAAGCAAATTAGAGAAGAAATTAGGCGGGTGCCTATGGGTTCTAGAGCCTAGGCATTGTTGAAAGTCGAAAAAAGTTTGATTTTAGTTTCGAACTTTATTTTTGTTTTGAATCTGCCGAAAGAGGAGGAGCGCCATGTTTTAATGAAGACGACTACATACAGGTGTAGGGTTTAGAAGGTGGTAGGCTTATTATTTCTCCCTCATTCCCTGCTGACATGAGAAGGTGGTAGGCTTATTATTTCTCCCTCATTCCCTGCTGACATGAGCAACTTTCTATTTTTTTTTACTTATGTTATTCACTGAGACCACGCCACCACGCATCTATTTGTCTTATTTTGTAATAGTCATCCAACGAGACAGTAGCATCCTAAATTCCTAATTAATAAGAGGTTTTAGGAATTATGAGTTGGTGTGTCGATAAAATTAAAATGAATTAGGAGGTGTCGTCCACTAGATGCCTTAGATGTCCCTACTACTCAGTTAATGTTTTTTACTCACACACCATTATTTTTTTTAATTTCACTACAAATTCATAAAACTTTTTAAAATATTTTATACAATACTACAGACTCATAATCACTTAAATTTTCATTTCATATCATCAAACTCACTAAGATACTAAAGCGAGAATTCTGATTTTTTGTCGGTTGTATGTTAAATAATACACTTAATTAAACTAGTAAACATAAATATTAGTATAGTATTATTTATTTATTTATTTATTTTATTAAAGTGTAAATAGGCACTTCTTTGGTACTTAGTAATATTGATTTTCTCTTCATTGGTAAGTAAGAGATCTTAGGTTTCATTCTTGCTAAAGGCGAATATCAAGCACATTATTACTATCCTATTATGAGGCTTACCCCCTTCCCCACCCCCTTAGTGCAGATAATAAAGTTTGTTAAAAAATGTATACGCGATATAATAAATTTACTTAAATCCATCTAATCCACCTAGGCCCTAGCCAGTCACCTAACTAGTGCCAAGTATCTTTTGAAACCTTGCTCTCATCCTTGAACCGAAACGTCTACCAGACTACATATGTTGAAGATGAAGCTAGCGCACCAAAGAGAATAACCCACGCCAAAAGGAAGAAGCGGCGCACCTTATTCAAGAAACTGCTCGCAAGCAGAAGCAATGCGCATGGACATCGCCGGGATAGCCAAGCAATGCTAACTTCTGACATTCGCATTCCCCCAGCCACCTTAATTAGTCCACCCAATTTATGTTAATTTGTTTAATCTTTTTTTTTTACATATTTGTACAAACAATTTTATTTTGAATGCAATTAGGATTAAGTAAATTACCTACTTTAAATATTGTTTTAATACCATTTAAAAATTTTTTAAAAACATTAAAAAGGTTAGCCTACATTTAATACCATTTTTTACTTAATTGTCATTAATTTTAGCTTTTTAAATTAGTATAATTAGGATTAAGTAAATTACCGACATTAAATATTGTTTTAATACCATTTAAAAAAAATAAAAAAGGTTAGCCTGACGAATTATTTTGAGCAAACTTTATCTTATTTTTTTTTATTTTGTCGGGTGAAAACTTTTAATAGTATTTACAAAGGTGTGGGGCGACAAAACATCATAGTCGGGTATGATATTTTCGCCAGGTAAAGGTAAAGTCAGTCAACGCATTTTTACCCGATGACTTCTTTCGTCAAACAAATGCAACTTTGCCCTACGACTAACATTTTTTTTTGTCAAGTAAAACTTCGAGCGATGGATTTTGCATGGCCAACTTTTCTCAACGAATTTCCGTTAGCTAAAGTTTTAGGCGACGAAACCCTCTTTAATCCGACAAAAATAGGTTTTTATTTTTATTTTTATTTTTTGTAATGATGTAATGGAATGATAGAATAAATAGTGGTATACTCGTCCTGATTTAGGAGAGAAGATCCAGCTTGGGTTTGAAAATACCAACTCATATTATGTCAATAATTTAAGGAATAGAAAACTAGATTTTAATCCTTCAATATAAGATGAAGTTTAGAAAAATGTTTTATACAAGATTAAAAATTGATTTTAGTCCCTAAACTGTCACATCCTGGCCCGGGACCAATTTGGTATCAAAGCCAATCTTTGGTCGGAAGTGTGCTGATGAGGACGTTGGAACCCTAAGAGGGGTG